>NC_091436.1:11654175-11787506 GCF_964237555.1 Oryctolagus cuniculus | reverse complement strand
CCCCATGTTCATTGCAGGCCCCTGAGAGTCTGCTCCTACATTTTATGAGTCTCTTTCACGTCTGTGTTGAAAGATCTAAGGTGACTTTCCTATCCCCAAAATGGCCATTGCCTAATCGTTTGGGCACCCACCTGGGAAGACAAAATTCTGTTGTTGTCACCAGAGGTGGTGGCACTTGTGTCTCCCTGGTTCCCACTGGAGGTTCCCAGGGATGAAGCAAACCGTCTTTCAACAAAACGTTTCTCAGATATTCTGGTGATCAAGTCTTCATGTAATCAACCAGGAAGGTACCGTGCTTATGTTGTGTTTTTCATCTATCCACAGGCTGTAGCTTTATTTGATGAAAGAGTGTTCCATGCTGGGTTACCAATGAAATATGAATTATAGGTAATCATCTCATCAGAGTTAATTTCTTTATATTTAACAAGTATGAATCCTACCTTAAGGAAAGCGTCTACTCATTTTCAAAGAGGAGTCTTTTCTGAATCCTCTTCAAACTGCGGTTATTCGCAAATGCCCAGGAGAAAGCAAACAGCTGTTGGAGCCTGTGCAGAGGAAGGGTTCACAACTCAGCACTGAGGCTTTGCATTTCAGCCCAGCAGGACCACTCAAGTGACATTTCCGGGGAACATATTCAACTTTCAATTAAGTTAGTAAACTACATCAGCAATGGAAATTGAATATTTATAAGAAATAAAAAATTGAAGATATGTGTGGAAAAGGAAATACCTTTTATTGCTGAAATGCCTAATGTTTCAAGCTATTAGTTTAAACTGAAAATCAGGATGTTGTTGGGAGGGGAGAGTAATTAACATTTTATGAGTGACTGTGCAGTGGGTTTGTTGTTATTAAAGGAAAAAGAAAAGGAAGTCCCTCCCACATGCCCTTTGTGCGTTGCAGCTTCCAGCAGCAGGGGTGTGCAGGGTGTTTGGCGGCATTGTGGAAAGAGCCCTGAATTAAGAGTCAGGAAGCCCGGGTTTGGCCAGTGATCCCCTGGCCTTGATTTCCTTCTCTGTGAAACGGGAAGAGGCCATGCTAGATGCTTCTCCCACGAGTCGAGTCACGGGCCAGACCTCGTCCTCCAAGACCCTGACTCAGGGCTTCTGGGAGATCCACTCTCTGGAAGTTCCGTCTGGCAAGTGCAGCACTTAGCTGAGGTCGGAGTAAGGCATGGGCCACACCGTGGTTGTCGAAGAAAGAAAGGGGAGAGTTGCCGGTCGTCAGGGTCCAGCAGGCAGTGGGAGCCCCGTGGAGCGCGGGTCATCAAGCTGCAGCATCGCCACTGCACACTTCTGAACGAGAGCTACGCCCTAATTGGAAAGTTACCTGCCGTGAGTCAGAGACACCTGTGGAGAGGCAAATCAAAGGCCCAGCGGCTTGGGTTCTGGCTCCCTTTGCGTGGTCCATTTTAAATGCCGCAGTTCTCTGGCTAAAACGTATCTCACTCATGTATTCCAACACTGTCCTAGAAACTGGTGAGGGCGTGTTCGCTCCCCTTTCTGTCTCCACTCGTGCCACCAGCACTCGGATGCAGTCAGCTTCAAAAGACCTGGGGCATCAAACCCTTTATGTCTCATCTCCCATTTATCTCAGTCATGCACCGCCCATGTCCACTCCGCGTCGCGATCATCTGAATCATTGCTCTGCCCTTTTGTCCAGCCTTGCGGCCTCCTGTTTATTCCTTCTCAGTTCATTCTGCAATGCTGCGCACATTAACCTTTCAGGTTCACAGTTTTGTTCCCGTTATTTACTTTCACAACATCATACATGTGATTAATTGTCTCCGTCCTGGCATTCAATTCCTTAGCTAGAATTGGAAAACCTGGAAATCCGATTCCATTTAGCATCATGATTTTACTCTATTTTTTTTTCAGAAAATTTTTTTTCTAAAATTATTTCATTGTATTCTTCTGGTCATATGCTCTGATTGAGCCAAATTAGAACTGTTTAGCACATGCAAATGCATCTGTGCTACTTCTATCTGATTTCTCCTCCTCGTTCATGCAGCCCGTTGGACTGAACTCCATTTTCATTTATTGAAGGAATAATAGAAAAGGGCAAACTACATGATCTAACTTTCTCAACACAGGATATATATTAACTTTTACGTACTCTTTTTTTCTTTTGCATGTGCATATGTATTTTTGTAAATTAAGCCAATTTCACATATATTTTTACATTCTCATTATAAGACCTTTCCATCTGACTATATGATCTTCATAGTTTGCATTTTTTAAAATTTTTCTGAAGACTGTATTTATTTGAGAGGTGAAGTTACAGAGAGAGAGAGAGACAGAGGAAAAGGTCTTCCATCCGCTGGTTCACTCCCTAAATGTCCACAATGGCGGGAGCTGGGCCAAGCTGAAGCCAGGAGCAAGGAGCTTCCTCTGGGTCGCCCATGCAGGTGCAGAGGCCCAAGCACTTGGGCCATCTTTCATTGCTTTCCCAGGCCATAAGCAGAGAGCTGGATCAGAAAAGGAGCATCCCACTCGGACTTACCTCCAATGGTAGAGCTAGAAATGTGCCAGGGGATTCCAATTCAGTCTTATCAAGGAGGCATGTACCAATGCCATCTCACTTGGTAAAGTGATAAGTTTAAGTACATACTTGATCAAAAAGATAGGGTAAGTATCAAAGAGATTTCACAAATAAGACCAGTGTCTGCAAATAATGAAGGATAGAATTAAAAGGGAGAGAATGATCCTGCGGGGGAAGTGGGACACACAGCAGACTCATAGAATGGCAAAGGCCCCTAAACAGCACTCTGGCCTCAGAATCAAACCTTGGGGCATTCGGATCTGGCTAAAAGGCCCATGAGAGTCTCACAGGCATGGAAAGCCAAGACACTGTGGCAAAAACAACCTGAATGAAAGATCTTGGTGAATAAGACCCCAGCAGAAAGAACAGGCCATCAAAGAAGGAGGCACCTTTCTCTGAAGGGAGGAAGGAACCTCCACTGTGATATGGCCTTGACTAAACAAGTTCAGAGTTGGTGAACTCAGGGGGCTTCCATAGCCTAGACAGCTCATGACAAGAGCCTCGGGTGTTTACTGACGTCATAAATAAGAGTGTCAATTGTTAAATCAACAACGGGAGTCACTGGGCACATGCTCCCCACGTAGGAGCTCTGTCCTTAATGTGTTTTACTATGAGAGTTAACGATAACACTACTAGTCGAACAGTACTCTATGTCTTGTGTGGGTATGTGGGTGCAATCTGTTGAAATCTTTGCTTAGTATATACTAAGTTGATCTGTATATAAAGATAATTGAAAATCAAACTTGATGAAGAGTGGGACGGGAGAGGGAGTGTGGGATGGGAGGGCTGAGGGAGGGAGGGAGGTTGGGGGAGAACCCACAACAATGCTAAAGTTGCACTTTGTAAATTCACATTTATTAAAGAAAAAAAAGAAAAAAAAAGAAAAGGAGCATCCACGACAGCACCCAGTGCCCATATGAGATGCAGGCACCGCAGGCGGAGACTCAGCCTAGTACCCCACAGCACTGGCTCCCATAGTTTCCACTTTTAATATTTATTTAATTGTCCATCCAGCAGATGTGCCATAATTCAACTAAACACTTTTCTATGGATGACCACTGTGGTTATTTTTAACTTTTGGCTATTGTAAATGGTGTTGCAATCAATAGCTCTGTTTATAACATTCTCCTTTGGGTTTATAATCTTTGGATTACTTTCCAGGAGTGAAATTACTGAGCCAAAATATAACATTTTTATGACTCTTTTATGTAAATTGACAAACTGTTTCCAAGAAAGATTCCACCAATTTATACTTCCACTCAATGTCATATACAGGTGTCATATTTTTACTACAAACTTGTTATCTTAAAACAAAACTATAAATCATTAATATTTTAATTTTAATGTTTAATATATTCTTAAAATATAATTTTGGATATTAAATATTGCATTTTATTATATGTAAATTTATATAGTTTATGGTAAATTCATTTTTAAAAATATATTTTAAATTTTTATGTATTTATTTGAGAGAGAGAGAAAAAACTCCCATACATTGGTTCATTCCCCAAATACCTAAAAGATAGGAGCCCAGAACTCAATCACAATCTCCCACATGGATGGCTGAAACACAGCTACTTGAGCCACCCCTGCCACCTGCCAGGGTTCTCATTAGCAAAGAAACTGGAATCAAGAGCCTGAGCTGGGAATTGAACCCAGGTACTCCAGTTTGGGATGCAGATATGTTTTGTAAAGGAGCAGAGAGAGACAGAGAGAGATCATCCATCCTCTGATTCACTCCCCCAAAAAATGCCTATAATAGCCAGACTGGGCCTACTGGGCCAGGCTGAAGCCAAGAACAAGGAACACCATCTTAGGCTACCAAATGTGTGGCAGGGGCCCAAGTACTTGGGACATCATCTGCTGCCTTCCCAGGTGCATTAGCAGGAGGTTTGAGAGAAAGTGGAGTAGCCAGCACCAGGATGCCAGTGACAGCTTAACTCACTGTGCCACAATGCCAGCCCCAAGGTGGGGGTGTCCTAACCAGCATCTGATCTGCTAGGCCAACCACCTGCCTCTGTTGGCCAAATTTGTAAATTTCAAAAGCTCACGTGCCATGCCAGTCTTGCTTTCCACCCTGCGGCAGAGCTCAGCCCTCGTGATGGTGCATAGACTGTGGTTCAGTGTATATTTATGCTGTAATAAATATTTGCCTTAGAGGCTTTAAAAGTTTTTAATCATCCCACATGAATTCCTTATAAATTATGATTATTAACCTTGCATCATTGTTAAATATTCTCCTTTTGGTTTAATATTGGCTTAGAACACAAGAACTATAGTGGAAACTTGCTGTATTTTTTTTGTGCTTCCTCCTATTGCCTTCAAACCTGAAATTTGTACTTTATAGAGATGCTTGTTCATAAATTTGGACTTCCATTTATTTTCCTGTTTTTTTTTTTTTTTGGTTAAAGATTTCACTTGGAAATCAGTTCTAACCGTCTTGAAGCAAGGCCTAACCTCAGTGCTTTGTTTTCCAAGATTCTGCCTGAGTGTTGAGCTGTTTACCTTCGGTGGTATCTGCTAATGGCTTACAACCAAAACTTTTTGTCAGGAGTCTCAGCTTCTGGGTTGTTAACACCTTTTCAACCTGAGTAAGAGAGATTTAAACTGACCCACCTAACACAGGTTCATGATAAAGTCAACCTTGCTGCTGTTGGAGCTATAAACTTTTATGTTAGCTATAGTAACAGAACTTCCGCTATGGTCTCATGCTGGGCACTTACATTTCAAAATGATTATTTTATGGAAGGACATTTTGATAGATATATTCTTATATGGCCTAGAAAAGCAAATTTTAAAATCTTAGGTATGGTTCAGTGACCAAGAAGGAGTGTTCAACAGGTAATTTCAACTCCTCTTTGAGCCCCACTCCACTGAGCTATCAGATTACAAATCCTAGAACCTCCCCATGCCTGGACACCATAGCAAAATCAAAATTAGTTTAAAAAAAATCTGTTTTTGTTCATATCCATCACAGTGCTAGTAATTGAATTTCTGCTTCGTGTGTCCATTGGAGAATTCTTTTTGGCTTCATAGCCCATCTTTTTTAGTTCTCTATTTCCAGGGGAACGGGGCCAATAAGACATAGAGGGATATACAAGAAGAGATTTATGACAGGGGTTGGGTCATGCAGTTGCAGAAGTCGAGGAGATCCGAGACCGCCAGTGTGTAATTCCCTGTGCAATTCCATGTGGGTCTGGAGGCTTGAGAGCCAGGAAGGACATCAGCATAGTCACTAGTCCAAGGAAGAAGGCCTGAGGACTGGGGGCTGCAGATGGGCTGGAAGAAGTCAGTACCAAGGCCTGAGAATCAGGAGCTCTGATGTCTGAGAGCAGAAGACAGAGAAAAATCATCCTCCCAATGCCATTTGGCTCTGTTCAGGTCCTCAGAGGGCTGCATGATGCACCCACACTGGCCAAAGTGGGCCTTCCTTACTTAGTCTTCTGATCAAAATACCAATCTTTTCCAGAAACACCTTCAAGCATACTCAGAAATAATGTTTTCCCAGCTCTCTGGGCATCTCAGCCCAGTGACGTTGACAGAAACAGTTAACCACCATGCCACCTCAATCTAGAAATGCTTTTCTGATTCCTAGCAGTGTCCCCTTCTATCAAGCTTACCTATCGCCTGCTGGTAGGTAGCTCCCCTGTTCCTGTGATGGGGATCTGCCCAATGAAGTCCTGCATCACGGTCTTAGAAATTTCCGTCCAATATTTCAGCCTGGATACCAGAACCTTCCCTGTTACTTCTTCCACTGTGCAAGTCCATTTTCAAGTATTAGTTTTCTGCTCTACCAAGACAGCTGTGTTTTAGCCAATTTCATCTTAATATACAGCCAGCTCTTCCTTGAAGACTTCCTCGTAACTGGTCCATTCCAAGACTCCCTCTTTCTTACTCTCCAGGGAACGCCAAAGCCAGTTATTCATCTTCTGCCCGATCTTAGATCTTAAGTAATCCAACTTAAGTTATGTTGAAGACATTTTTATGATCCTTAGCTCATTCTAATACATCGAAAGTCCTAGAAAGCAAGAACCATGCTACTTCGTTTTTGTATTTTTCTGTGTCACATTGACTCACTATGATTTCACAGAGAAACTTTCAAAAATGCATTAATTTTGTCCCAGCACCGTTTTCTGGTCTTTCATTTTGTTTCTTGATACCCCTTACTAAGTCCTTCTGTATCTCAGTTTAAACTGCTTGTGCAAGAGAGAGAGAGAGAGAAAAAAAACAAAAACAAAAAAAAAAAAAACACACCAGAACAGCAAGCAGACAAGCAAACAAAATCAGCCTCTTTTCCCTGTAAGTCATTGGCCTCTTCCCAGGCATCTCACATCTCACTTCTCCTCGAGGCATTCTCCCACGTAAACTTCACTGTTTCTTCATTTGACATTTCCTTCCTTCTAGTCCCAGTCCTGCTGTCTGCAGCAGCCAGCCCTTCTTTTATCTCTTTGCTCTGCGAACAGGGTAATATAGGTAGGCGAAGGAAAAAAGCTTCATGAAGGTGGTGCTGAGCTAGGTGTTTGGTGATTTTTGTTTGAAATTTTTTGGTTTTGTTTTTAATGTTGCCGATACATTTGACACTGAACCAATCACTTTGCCTCATGCTGCTTCCCTAGTTTGTGAATTTTCAAAATAGTTGGACAGAAGTAGGATTGCATGTTTGCTCACATGTAAGAAAAGTCAGCGGATCTGGGGGAGAGCAAAAAGCAAATCATGTTGCTTCTTTATTCCAAGTTGGCAAAATCATGTTCTCTATCAAGAAAGATTCCTTTTCCATTAACATAACATCTGCTTTATGTATGTCACAGAAGCACCAATTGCAAACAAAGGATAGCCCATTTAGTTTTGTTACTGGGCATGTATTTATCAGGGATTCAGACATATAATAATCTTTTCTTTATTGTGCTGATGTAATGCACACATATGCATTAGATGCTATCATCTATACTTCATAAATGTTAATGCTGTTGATTTGGCTGCTATCAGTGGCATTATCAAGGTTGTAGAGATCAAAACAAACATTGCAGTCTCTCTTCATGCTATGCGCGCATCCCACACAGGCAAGGAAACGTGGAGACTACAAAGTATGGGCAGGTTTTTCTCTGACTTCTATCCACATCAGATAAATATTCATTAAGATCCTTTAAGAGTGACAGGATTATACTCCCAGCATTAACAAATGAGATAATGCCTTTATCATGAAACAAAACTTCAGATACATAGACAAAAACTGAGTCACAGAAATAGAGGTTTTATTTTGACTGAAATATTAAATCTTGGTCTCAGTAACAGTCAGATTGGAGGGACACAGCAATTCTGGACCACACTCTTACCTTTGAAATGGTTGTATCGTCTTGAACTGTTTAGTGTACATTGTCAAGAGGAAAGCTAATAATAATAGTAATAATAATAAAGTAAATAAATAATAATAAATATATAATAATAGTAGTAATAAAGCTAATAATAATAATAGAAAGACTAGAACTAACCAGATCACAGGTAGTGAGTGCCACTGGCAAAGGCCCTCTTGAACAAAGAACTCAATCCCACGTCTTTACACCCATCAAACTCTTCCTTAAAAATAAAACCATTATCTACTTAATCATTTGGCTTTTCAAGCTCTCTTGAGATTTTGCCATCTCTTGTGGCCTACCATGCATTTATTAAGCAGTTTATAGTTTGTTATAGGGACTTCGAAAGTATTCTTATCTCATTTTTTCCTCCAAAAAAAAAAAAAACCCCACACAATAAAATAAGCAACTCACAACACCAGCCTTACTTGGAAACGCAGGACTCTGAGGCTGTGAGAGTTGGAGCAATGAGCCGAGGCAGAGAACTCTGGAAGTGGCAGAGTTGAATCCAAACCTGCTTCCCTGCCTCCTTGGCCCCTGGTTCTTTCTGGTTTTACTGCCTTTTTTTTTTTTTTTTTTTTTTTTCTGGCTAAATGCTTAAACATTTTGACCCAGTTTGCTTTCAAAAGCTAAACTAAACATGGAGAGTTTGACATATTTTCATTCTTAGAACAATGGCCTCTTTTTTATTGAATGGATTTCTTTAGGAATTAGCATTTATATCCTCCTGATAAGACACTCCAGGGTGCGCATTACAGACGAGCAATGATATGCCTTGGCAGCTAATGGCACTCAGTCAAAACTACCAGGGCATGTCATTATTAGGTCATAATACCCACCCTGGAGTGTCTTACAGCTTAATTGTTCCCTCTTCCATTCCAGAAACCAGCAAAAGACATATTTTACTAATGTTTCTGCTTTGTTAATGAGTTCAGAATGGATGAGCACATGTGTTCTGTCTGTTCTGCCTATCAAACATGTATTCAGAAATAAATGCAGGTCGCATCAGCCCCGATTCCAGCTTGCATATTTTATTACCGAAAGTTTGGCATGGCTCTGGTACTTCTGAAAGTGCACATTTAGTATGCAGCGTCTGTCTAAATATTCAGACACTTAAAACTCATGAGGCTTCCCCCTCTGCCAATGTCCTTAGCATTTATCCCCTGATATCATCTGTTTCCCTCCTAAAAAATGTTCATCAAAAGAGTCCAATCTTCATGTGGACTAGAATCCACAATAGACTAGTTTCAGTCTTAAGGACACATGGTTATGAGCTTAACAAATATTTAAGCTTAGGAGTTTTTCTTACCCACACTCACCAAAACTCTTCAATCCAAATAGAACATTCATGATGCGCCTTCAGGCTCTGATTCTTCTCCCATCAAGTCTTGCAGTCCTCACAACAACTCTTTGAATAATAAGCAAAAGGCCAAGAAGCTGCCAGAAGACAGAGGTGACACAGGCGGGTATGGCTGCCTTGTGATAGCGTATCGACTTCACACAGGCGTGATGTCAGGCTCCAAATCCATGAGACACACAAGGCGTAGTGGGAAGAAATGGATTTTGGATGGAGATTTTAGTCTTGATTCTTACCTCCGAAATAATGAACCTCATATAATAAGTAAAAAAAGATTAACTTAGTGATTTTAAAACTTCCCACAAAGCCCAGTCCCCAGATGGTTTCACTGATTCTAATACTAGTTTGGGATGTCTAGGAGAGTCGTCTAATTAAATAGGTTTTCAACATGAAAAGGAGATCAGTGAAATGCAGAGTTAACCATTGTTCTTGGAGGCAGAAAAACGTTGTTCAGAGGAAGCTATTTGTAGCCTGAGAGAAAACTTCAGATGTCAGCGTCATAATCATACACAAATTAAGGGAATGCTCTATTTTTAAAATTCTTCACAGTCTCTTCCAAAAGAAAGAAATGGAGGGAAAATTGCTCAACTCGTTCTAGGAGGTCTATGTTGACCTGATACTAAAAGTAGACACAGCTAGGAATGAAAGGCCATCCACTCAATCTGATAAAGGGCATCTGTGAAAAATCCACAGTGCATATCAGACTTATTGGCTGAAGCCAGAAATTTTCCCAGAAGATCAGGAAGGAGACAAGGACATCCAGTCTTGCCATATCTACTTCACATTGTACTCGAGCTATTTAGAAAACAAAGCTATTAGCAACAAAAATAAATTGAATTTTTCCAAAGACAAACCAGAAAATTAGGAAGAGTTTTTTAAAAACAAACAAACCCAAGTGAAACAGACCTCATTAGAAACTCATGGCTGAAAGGGTTCCCAGTTGGTCTGCCACACCTTGCTTTGGTAGAGCCAAAAAGTGCATGGGTAGACAGGTAGCACTTGTCTCACTCATATGTGGAATCTAGAATTTCGGTATAATGGTGGCCACCAGAGTCTGCGGTGAGTGGAGGGGAGGTGGGGAACGATTGGGTCAACTGGCACTAAGTTACAGGCAGGGAGAAAGAAGTCGTGGTGTTCTACCGTACGTTAGGATGACTAGAGATCCCTGTAATTTACTATATATTTCAAAAACACTGAAGGAGAGAACTCTGGATGTTTTCACCATGTTTAAGGACATGGATATATGTGCCCTGATACAAAGATTTCATGATTATACATTCCTTGGAAACATTGCATGCTATCCCATAAATACTCACATGCGGAATTTTATGTCATTCAGATGTTGTCATATACAAAAGTACTAGCGGGGGCAGTTACCACATGGTAGTGAGGTTCCCGTTCACTGTTCTCCCAAGAGCAGGGCCGTGGAGAATCCTGGCTGCCTCCACAGGACTAAACAGCACGAACAAGCTGGCTCTGGGGTCCACAGCTCACTCTGCATCCAGCCCACAGAGATTTCTCCTTTCATTGAGATTCCCCTCTCATCAAGGTGATCAGTCCAGCAGTCAATAGCACTGAACCCTTTCATCAGCCCTGCCTGGTAATTATAAAACATTTGAGATTATACAATATGCTAATTCTTAGACATCTACAAACAGCTTAATCAATTGAGTGCATTTTATTATTTCTAGTCTAAACATGATGGACGCACATGAAATCTCCGAGATCAGTAAATTATTCTAGGTTGTTAAACTGCTGCCAAACCAATCAGAAGTTGTATCTGAATTTATTAAGCTTGCTACATTATTTAGCCAGCAAGCTTAAGAAAAACAGCAGAAACAAGGAGGCCTGCAGGAGTCTCACTGTGACACTGGATCAGCTCCTGGGAACGAGGAGGAGGAAAGCCATCAAAATTCAGGCAGGACAGGATTCACCCAAAACCTTTACTCTCAAGTTGAAATTAAAGTACGGCCTGGTCCTTGAGGCAAGCACGCTTGTTAGAAGTGTTACTTCCTCTGCCACAATGTTCCTGGCTGTGTGTGTGTGTGCATGTGTGTGCACTGTGTGGTGGATGGCCAGACAGCTGAGTTGTACAGGTGGGTATATGCATACATGGTCGTTGTCTCCAGCTGTTCTCCTGGGCAATACATGAATATTTTTGTCATGCCCAGTAGGATCTACCACTTTTGAGCATCCCCAAATAATGCAAGAGATAAGTGCTCTCCTGGTATTTCTGTTAAATATATTCAACAAGAATCTTACGTTCACAAGCATAAGACAAGAATTTTTTTCACCTCACAATGTGTCCTTCCATGGGATTCACATTTTACCAATTTCTGTGCCACTGTGTATACCCTCAGTGACTTGGATTTTTTTGTCATCTGAGTCTTCTTTGGCAAAAAAAATAAAATAAAATAAAATAAAAATGCTACCTTGCAACCTCCTTACATAATGCTAGTTTGGGATGCCTACGGAGAGCATTTGATTAAATAGGTTTAGAACATTAAAAGAAGACCAATTTAATGCAGAGTTAACCATTGTTCTTGGAGGCATAATCTCTCAGTTTCTGGGGCAAGGTGTTGTTTCAATAAGTCAATTAAACTGTATAATGTACTCAGTGCTAATGTTGTGCAGATCACGCAAATGTTCTTATAGCAAAGTGGAAAATGTGTCTGGAGGTTCAGATGAAGGTATTCATAACCTGATAGATTAAGGGAGTGCTCTGTTTTTAAAATGTCACTGAGCCCTGCAGCAATGCTTCTCACACTTGAACTTGACACTCGTCCTCTGGGCTCTCACTACAGTGGACCTCCAAGGTCAGGACCTGGGATTTTTCATGCCAGAGCTGCAGGTCTCCGGATCCCACTTTGAATCATAAGATACTAGGACCCTGACAGGTGACTTGGCGACTTCACCTACGAAAGATGGAGACACTGAGCGATGACGCCAATGTGCAGATGAGGAGCTGGGTAAACTGTCTCCATATAATGTGGACGTGGAAAAGGTAGTGTCCACCCCTACATACACACACACACACAGAAAGAGAGAGAGAGAGAGAAAGAGAGAGAGAGAGAGAGCACCTAACCAGTGAACTGTAAAGATTCAGACATGATTAACTGGTTAAGCTATTTAAGAAGATATGTGACTGTTCCATCCGCATTTCTAAATGTTTATAGATAGATGTATGTTTAAGTTATCTGAAAATATTTTTTGTGTGGGATCCTGACAGACTGCTATCTATTCATGGTCATATGTTTCATTTCTCCTAAAAATTTCTTGCTCTGTTTAGCAGATATGAGAGACACAGGCAAATTAGAAATTTTTTTTGAAGATCAGTTATTTGAACTGGAATAAAATGGGAATGTGTAGATTACTTTTGGTCAATGATTAAATAGAATGGTATGCTGAATTGACTCATTTCTACCACATAATAAGAAAAAATAGTAGAAGTTTTAAAAAATAAGATGCCTAGGTATTATGTCGTAGACCAGATGTTTAAAATAATTATGTGTGGAAGAAGAAGAGAAAGAACCAATTCCTAATAAGCTGTATAACTTCATGATCAGCACTCAAAAAGGCCTGGGCATACTTCTTAGAAGGCATTTGAAATGTTTTCTTTTTAATTTACTTAAGACCCAGAGACAGACAGACAGACACAGTCAGAGCTCCCATTTGCTAGTTCACTCCCTAAATGCCTGTAACAGCCAGGGCCAGAGACAGGAGACAGAAACTCAGTCTAGGTCTCCCAGGCGGGTGGCAGAGACCCCTACCACTTGAGCCATCACTGCCTGCCAGGATCCGCATTTTTTTTTTTATCTTTTATTTAATGAATATAAATTTCCAAAGTACGACTCATGGGTTACAATGGCTTTCCCCCCCATACCATCCCTCCCACCCACAACCCTCCCCTTTCCCACTCCCTCTCCCCTTCCATTCACATCAAGATTCATTTTCGATTATCTTAATATACAGAAGATCAGCTTAGTATACCTTAAGTAAGGATTTCAACAGTTTGTTCCCACACAGAAACATAAAGTGAAAAATAATAGATGATTTTTTTTAAATGATGATGAAATCAGATCAGACCTATTGTCATGTTTAATCCCAGTGAGAGTCAAGTTGGGAATTGATAATTTCTTTTTCTTTTTCTTTTTTTTTTTTTTTTTTACAGAAGATCAGTTTAGTGTACATTAAGTAAAGATTTCAATCGTTTGCACCCCCATAGAAACACAAAGTGAAATATACTGTTTGAGTACTCGTTATAGCATTAAGCCTCAGTGTACAGCACATTAAGGACAGAGATCCTACATGAGGAGTAAGTGCACAGTGACTCCTGTTGTTGACTTTACCAATTGACACTCCTGTTTATGGCATCAGTAATCTCCCTATGCACCAGTCATGAGTTTCCAAGGCTATGGAAGCCCCTTGAGTTCTCCGACTCTTATCTTGTTTAGACAAGGTCATAGTCAAAGTGGAGGTTCTCTCCTCCCTTCAGAGAAAGGCACCTCCCTCTTTGAAGACCTGTTCTTTCCACTGGGATCTCACTCACAGAGATCTTTTTGCCAGAGTGTCTTGGCTTTCCATGCCTGAAATACTCTCATGGGCTTTTCAGCCAGATCCGAGTGCCTTTAGGGCTGATTCTGAGGCCAGAGTGCTATTTAGGACATCCGCCATTCTATGAGTCTGCTGAGTATCTCACTTCCCATGTTGGATCACTCTCCCCTTTATTTATTCTATCGGTTAGTGTTAGCAGATACTAGACTTGTTTATGTGCTCCCTTTGACTCTTAGTCCTTTCATTATGATCAATTGTGAACTGAAATTGATCACTTGGAATAGTGAGATGGCATTGGCACATGCCACCTTGATGGGATTGAATTGGAATCCCCTGGTATGTTTCCAACTCTACCAATTGGGGCAAGTCAGCCCGAGCATTCCCCAAATTATACATCTCTTCCCTCTCTTATTCCCACTTTTATGTTTAACAGGGATCACATTTCAGTTAATTTTCAACACTTAAGAGTAACTGTGTGATAATTACAGAATTAAACCAGTCATATTAGGTAGAACAGACAAAAAAAAATACTATGAGGGATAATGTATTAAGTTGTCCATTAGCAGTCAGGGCTATGCTGATCAAGTCACCATTTCTCATAGTGTCCATTTCACTTCAGGAGGTTTCCTTTTTGGTGTTCAGTCAGTTGTCACCGATCAGGGAGAACATATGGTATTTGTCCCTTTGGGACTGGCTTACTTCACTCAGCATGATGTGTTCCAGATTCCTCCATTTTGTTGCAAATGACTGGATTTCGTTGTTTCTTACTGCGGTATAGTATTCTAAAGAGTACATATCCCATAATTTCTTTATCCAGTCTACCATTGATGGGCATTTAGGTATTATGTCGTAGACCAGATGTTTAAAATAATTATGTGTGGAAGAAGAAGAGAAAGAACCAATTCCTAATAAGCTGTATAACTTCATGATCAGCACTCAAAAAGGCCTGGGCATACTTCTTAGAAGGCATTTGAAATGTTTTCTTTTTAATTTACTTAAGACCCAGAGACAGACAGACAGACACAGTCAGAGCTCCCATTTGCTAGTTCACTCCCTAAATGCCTGTAACAGCCAGGGCCAGAGACAGGAGACAGAAACTCAGTCTAGGTCTCCCAGGCGGGTGGCAGAGACCCCTACCACTTGAGCCATCACTGCCTGCCAGGATCCGCATTGGCAGGAAGCTAGAATTGGAGCGGAGCCAGGACTTGAACCTAGGCAGGTCTTCACTTGCCTCCCAACTGCCAGGCCAAGTGCCAGCAAAATGATCTTTTAAGAAAGGCAAATAAATCTGAAAATCACAGACCGCTTAAGACTAAATAAAACTAAGGGCTTGTAAGCATATTTTCCATTAACTTTAAATTTTTTACAGAAAATATTCAACTCTATCCTTTTATAACTCTACACACAAAGTCAGGCTGCCCTCAGAAATTTCTGTATACCTTGGATATCTGTTTTGTTGGAGAAATGTATTTCCAAGAACGAATTTTTGTCATATTTCCCCAAAAGTTTCACAAGGTGGAATAGACTATGCAATTGCTATAGTAACTACTGAAGAACTTAACTGTAAAATTACACAAAAAATTAAAGAAAGACATGCAAATGTAATTGATGAAAATATGTTTTGTCTCCATTGTGAACCAGATTAATTGACCTAGTCATAGACATAGAAATATTAATGTAGATGTTTTAATATTATCTTGTATTTCAGCAATGAAACCTCCCTTCGAATGCAGAAAATATCAAAAGCCCTATAATTCTTCTTTTCTGTTTTTAACACTCAACAAGTTATTTCCATGAAAAATTTTAAGTGTCTAGAGTGCTTAAATTGTAATAGAAGCCAAGAATTGCCTTAATGTACTACTGAGGGGGAAACAAATGACAGCAAACCAGTTAAATTTGGTAGTGATGGAGAAATAGAGAAATGAATGATTAAGTAATAAATATCATCTTTCCAACAGAGTGATATCGGAGTTGATATGCTGAGAAACTTTTAGTTATAAGTACTCCATTTTAGTCCTTAGGATGATTCCAGAAAAAGGTGTTAATTATAGAGGCAACGTTAATTGACCTTAAATAATTGTGTTACTGTAGCCCACCAAGAGCTCAAAATGGTTAAACGGTTAAATGCTGGGCAACATTATTCAGATTTCAAGTGAATCCTGTCATTCTCTATATTGTTTGTAGTTAGTTATTTCTGGAATCCTACTTAATGTTTTCATTCTGTAGCGTAAAGTGGGATCTAGATTTTTCAACTGTCATTTCCAATCCTGAATTTAAATACTTCTTAATGCGTATAAGCTTAATTGATGCCAAGAGACAATTACTATTCATATGCCAGTGTCTAAAAGGATCCACGCAGACAATTATTAAGAGAGAGCACAGAGAACTAATAAACATGAAAGCATTCGTCCTCATTATTAATGAAGAGTAACAATGAAGACCAAAATAAGAGCGTTAGAAAAGTTGGACCCCTTAGTGTACAGTTGATAGGCATATCAATTGGTTTAACACTTTTAGAAACATCTGCAAAATATACCAAGAGTCTTTGGGGTGGATGTACTCTTTGGCTTAGCAAGGATCCTCCAGGGATTCATTTTAATTAAATAATTAGAGATGTAAATCAACTTTATGAACACACACATTTAACACATGACGACTTTCTATAGCAAAAAACTTAGGAATAACTCATACATCCGACAGTAAGTAGTGAGTTAGATAAGGCGTGCTATGCCGTATGCTGAATGTTTGTGTCTCGCCCAGATTCATAGCTTGAAATTTCACCACTAATGCAGTAGTGTCAGCAGAGCCCTTTGGGGGTGATCGAATGGGGTTGGTGCCTCCACATCTGAGGCCCCGTGGAACACTGTGGCCCTTCTGTCATGTAGGACGCGTGAACCCAGAACAGCCTGCCATCTGCTGACCCCTTCAGCTTGGACTTTGCGACCGTCAGAACAGTGAGAAGTAAGTTTCTGTTGTTTATCAGCTGCCTCATCAATAGGGTCTCCTTATAGACTATCGAATGTAATTATCCTTTTGAAAAACGCTAATGCATAAGAAAGTGGGAAAAGAAAACCAGACGTATAAGTTAAAGATTGCATGTATGAATTATATATATTCATAATTATACCATTTGTATAGAGAAAAAGTTGGATGAGAGCTATCAACTCTTCCCTTCATGTCTGTCTTGTAACCTCTGCCAGTTCCCTGTTCAACCCCACTTAAGCAATATTGTGCTTTTAGAATCAGAAGAAAACCCCTCGAATTTTATTTTAAGCACAGAATATATAGATTATGGTTTGCAGAGAAGGCAAAAGAATTAAAAAGCCCGTATCTGAGGGTACATCTTCCTCATGTCAGTTTGGATATCCCACACCATAAGTGACAGCAGCAATGTTTTTCAATCCTAAGGCTTTTTAGTGGGGTTTCTTTTAGAGTAACTTTCAAAGTCTGATTTAAAATCCCTGCAGCTATTCAGTGGCAGATACCGAAGATATAAATGAAATATTTCTTTCTATGTTTTCCACCCAACATTGAACTCACTGGTCAGTCTTGGTTGAGGGCTAGGATTGTAAGGAGAAACTGCCCAGGTTTTTTATTCCAGTTTCAGAGCAGTTGTGATAATGCAGGTGGGTCATTCCCTTGGGTCTGACTCGGCTGCTGGTTGCTGTCCAAAGTCCTGCAGCTGAGAATGGACCCTAGAGAGCATTCCAGTCAGGTAGGCACCATAACTTAAAACCACTTTTCAGGACTTGGCTTCAAATCTAACTTCCCGGTGTGGCTTCTAACAAGATGCTTACAGCGTAATGCCATTGCTTTCGTGAACGATGGCAAAAGAACTATTAATGACACTAATTAAGATGTGTGAATATCATTTCGATACTCCTCCTTGTTGCTTTCCAAGTACAAGCTATGTTACCTAACACATTAATTGGTAATGATACAAGTGTACGTCTTTCAACTACAAGGTCAGTTTTTAAGCAGGGCTTTTATTATTAATGTGTGTTAAGTTCCTACACAGTCCATGTGAGGATTCCATTAATAAACCTTACTGTGCTCCTTTTTAACCCCTGTATAGCCAGATCCCTCCGGTCCACCCAGAATATTATGGTATTGTGTATTGGGACCTGTCAAACCTTTATCCAGCCTTAGATACAATTATGATGGCATTGTATATACACCCAGACAGAAACTATTTAACAAGGTGTTTGCCCGTTACATTATTTAATCTGCCCATTTCCTGCTCTTTCTGGACCAGTTGCACCAAAACCCAAATGCTATTTATTTTAAATCCACTATTCATTTATCCAACATGTGTCCCTAAAGTAAATTTTGTATCTCTAAAGGAAAACTTAGTATAGAAAATAAAAAAATTTAAAGTGTAACCCCTATTAATATAATGTCCTGGTTATAGATCCTTAGGATATCCAATGATATATATATATATATATATATATATATACACATACATACATACATATACATATACATATATATAATATAAAAAGGAGCACAGTAAGGTTTGTTAATGGTATCTTCACATGGACTGTGTAGGAACTTAACACACATTAATAATAAAAGCCCTGCTTAATCATACATATAACTCATTTTACAGGAGAAAAAATGGAGGTTCAAAGCCCAAATGTGGTCACATTCTCAGCACCAGAAAACAAATGCCTCATTCTCATTGAGCAAGGTCTCTGGTTGTAACCAGACATCATTCTCTCAGATTCACCAAGTGTTAAGGGAAGCCTACATATATGAGAACTGTCCTATTCTAGCTTCCATGTTGATCGTAGAACATATCTGTGGATGTCACTCAGGTAACAGGAACTTACATTTTTGTTGAACTTATATCTCTATCAGTGAGGACTTCTCACAATCCGTGCCCAGTTACATAAAGTATGTGTGATTATCTCCATTCTAAAATTGCATAGCTAAGAAGGTCCTTTGGTCACGGTCACATAGGAAAGACCACTTATCTTAGTATAAAACTCTTAAGTGTTTTTTAATGCCCTTCCAAGTCTCTATTAAAATTTCTCCACAATTTCTCTATGTCCCCAACTAATTGTGATTTTGCCAAGTTTCGCAAATTCAGTTTAATTATGTGTGCATTTTGGAATTGCTAAAAAGAAGTCAGAACATCTGATGGGTTCCCTTAGAAGTCAGCTTTGTTTTCTTCTATGTGACAAGTTTTCAGCATAGTTCATTTGCCTTCTCATTTAAATGTACTCATGGGTCTTCTTCTTTTTTTTTTTTTTTAAAGGATGTATTTATTTGAAAGTCGGAGGATGAGAGAAAGAGAGAGAGATTGATTTTCCATCTACTAGTTCCCAAATGGCCACTACTGAGTCTGGGCCAGGCTGAAGCCAGGAGCCTGGAATTCCATCCAGGTCTCCTTCAGGTCTGGCAGGGGCCCAAACACTCGGGCCATCTTCTGCCTTCCCAGGTGTATCAGCAGGAAGCAGGATAGGAAGTGGAGCAGCCAGAACTCAAACCAGCCCTCTGATACAGGATGCTGGTGTCCAAACTGGGGTCTTAACCTGTTTCACCACCACACTGGATCCCTCATATGTCTTTATGAATATCTACTTTAATTCATTTTGTCTGAATCATTGGACCTGAAAGCAGTCTTCAATCCAAGAACAGTATCATTGCTTGAAGTTGGTTACTGCTTCTGTTAAATTTTGTCAGGTTAGCTTTCTTCTCTAAATTCCTTATCTATCATCTTTACTCACTACTTCATTTAGTATTGATTCTTTTATTCTTCATTCTGGGAAAGCTCAAAATTATGGTCCATCTAAGTGTTTTGATTTTCCACAACCTCAGTTCTGCTTTTCACTGCTCCAAGCATTGGTTCTAGTTTCATAACTGATAATTGGCCTTAATTTATCTGGCTCATTTTATCCTTGACATAGTCATTTATTCTTGCATTTCTGGATTCCATGGAGTTTGTGAATTTTTCAATCATATTGAAGATACAGAGCAATTTACTACATTTTAGGAATCCTTGTGATGTCATTTCCAGAGAGATATGTTCAGGATGCTGTATCAATTTTTAAAAATTTTTATTAATATAAAGAGAACAGATTGCATAGGTGTAATTCTAAGGAGATACCATATGCTTTTCCCTCCCTCTCAATTATTACACATTATCTCTTCCTCTTTCCTTTCTCCAAGATAAGGGGATGTGTCCACTGTCCTGTGTCTGTCAATGGACAGAACACCTAGCTTATGCTTGCTCCGCTACTCATTGTTCAGACTTAAAATCCTTGAAGTCTCAGACCTAAACGTAAAGACCATATTGAGAAGGTCGATGTCTAGCTCTGTGTTTCAGATCCTCACAGGAACATTGGATGTCATGTGCATGCATTGTTTGGAAGGGGATGTGTTTCTTGAAAAAGCATATTTCATAAGCTCGTATTGAAATTCTACAAAGGTTGGAAAAAGACATAGTTAGATGAAGATGCACAGAAATTGAGTTGTTATGGAATCTAATATGTTGGATAATGCTGAAATGTAGTCATTGAGCTAAAATCATGGAAGACGTGAAGAACCTTTTGGGTTTCTTTCTATCTGCTTTGCTTTATTAATTGTAAGTAAGCTTCCTTTGATCTAGATATCACTATTCATCTTCTTAGTTCCTCTCCTGTTTTTTCCCCTGAAGTCTAATAAGTGGCTTAAAAGGGAATTTCTGATGGAGGGTGGATGCAGAGAGCATTTAAGTCACCCCAGAAGGAATCAGCTGTGCAGTTAGGAGTGATATCGGATTCTCAGATGATACTTTTATCCTTCAGGTTGTGTCACTGCACTGAGATACCTGAAGCAGCTAACCTCACAGGAGAAAAGGTGTGTTTATCTCACAGTTCTGGAATTTGTAGGAGCTTGATATGTGCATCAGCTCTGTTCTGGTGAAAGTCGCATCATAAGTGATGATGGCTGAGCACACATCAGAGCAAGTGGTCACATCTAAAGTCAGAAATGGATAGACTGCGTGGGGCCAAACTCAGGCTTTTATAGCGTCTTTCTTTGAGAGCTCCTTCTGAGGACCCGATACAACCCCCCTACCATGCCCATCTCCTAAAGGGTCCACCAGCTCCCCATATCACCACCTTTGGGATCGAGCCTTTAATAAGGGTTTGTGGGGACATTCATCATCCAAACCATAGTAAGGATGGTCCCAGAAGCACAGAGTGGAGGAGCAATGAGGCTGCATTCTAAAATCTCAGGGGGATAAGTTCTGGGCACTCAGCAAAATCTGGGAGTGTTTCTCATTATATTGCCCTATTTCTCTCCTTAGGTTTTGTGCTTGATGGAATTTTCTCCAAAATTCTGACAATTAGTGCCTTGCCAGTCTTGGTTTTCCCTTTTCTTGAAGAATTTTCATCTATCTTCAAGAGTATTTTTGAAGAGTGAGAAGAAGCTGCCTTGGGGACTGTGAAGCACATGCCGCATTGGCTCTAATTTTAGTCGCAGATCACTTGATTCAGTTGTGTAGATAAATGAATTGTCACAAACTGTTTATAGAAACAAATTGAGAACAATCCTGTCTTATCCTTACCTTACTATCCTGAGTCAAATCTGCTTGGGAACAAATCTGGCCATAGCTGTTTCTTCTTTTGTATGAAATCATGCCAATATGTTAACTTTCCACATATATTAGTCTAAAGCTTACTTCTAATTAAGAAATAGGATTTAAAGCATCACTGCACAGGCAGTTGAAGTTAAGTTTTCTTTGAAGCTAAAACCCTTCGGGAACCATCACATAGAACATGCAATAGGCAAGTTGCTTTCCTGCTAGGAAATCAGACTCTGACATAGTCATGGACTTGAACACCTTATCCACATGTCTGTATTTTAAGTTCTCTTTTATTTGACTACAGATAGTAAAATAAGTATAAAACAAATTCAGAAACCATATTGGTAAAAATTGTATGTATCTGGCATGTCGCTCATCTCTCGAATTATTTCAGGGACAGGGTGGTCTGGGCTAGACCCTCAAATGACTTTATGTCAGATCCTCAGCCATAAGGACTTAGCAGACAGCCTGGCTAAGGATACCACCAGTAGTGGGAGGGACCCTGGGAGGACGACACAGGAGACATGGTTTTCTAAACTGATGGATATCATGTCATTGGGAAGAATGAGAAGCAAGCTAAATGACATAGTCACAATCTTCACATTTTTACAGATGGAATTCAAGCAGATAGATGTAATCGCCATACTCCTTGGTGGCCATGTGTTTGAGGGTTGAGACATTGCAGTCTTATTGGATGTTGCTATTGTCACATGATTGCCAACACAAATGGACAAATAGACTTCAGTAATGACAAAGATAAAGAAGACCTTAGATCTGTTTTCCGCTTCCCCTCCCAGATCTCAGCAGTAAATTTGGTGCTGTCCACATGAACAGTGAGGAATTAGGGCGTTCCCAGATGAAGATCATTACATTGTGAGATTCCATAAACCAGTGTGGCAAGGCCCAGGTGAAGTTCCACCATATATGGATACCATAAATGGATACCAGCTGGTTACTCAGGAAAGTTGAAGTAAATGACTTCTCTGATGCCTTTAAACTCTAAAATCCTGAAAATTTAGAATTATCAGTTCCATTCCTTGTCTCTTTTTCTAACAAATAGATATCTCTGACAAGAAAATATAGTACTGAAAATGTGCAAATAGTATTTTTCAAAGTGTAGTGATTCCTACAAAGTTGTCAAACTAGAGAGTAGGATGAGAAAAATATAACAAGTGTTCTAGAATTTCCTGGTTACCGAACTGCTAACTGTAGAGAACTACATTTACTGACTGTTTCTAGAAGGGAATTCTTTATGTTTTCAGGGCGTTTCATAAATAGAAAGAATAATATATCACTCAGCTTCTCTCTTCCTTTCTTCCACCACTGCAGTAAATAACTCCAAATCCAAAAAGAATTTTGCAGATGATGCACATTTTCAACATTCTTGTTGGTATCAAGATGTTAAATGTGAAAACCTAAGGACTACCAGAAGACAAAACAACACAAAAATATGCTTCCAAGGTCAGTGTCTCATCCTGGGGAATATTTTGCATATCTATTATATAATAATTATTCTTGCTCGCATTTTACACTGGTTATATTCAATGATGTCGCCTCCTCCAAGGCAAAAATCTTATCTTTGTCTTGAATTGTACACATCTCAAATGGATGAGGAGTTCCTGCTTTGAGAGATCCTGGAATCCATGAAACTCAGATGTGGGGAAAGTTGTTAATAATATATAAACTAGGCTGGCACCGGGGCTCAATAGGCTAATCCTCCGCCTGCGGCGCTGGCACCCCAGGTTCTAGTCCTGGTCGGAGCGCCGGATTCTGTCCCAGTTGCCCCTCTTCCAGTTCAGCTCTCTGCTGTGGCCCGGGAGTGCAGTGGAGGATGGCCAATTGCTTGGGCCCTGCACCCTCATGGGAGACCAGGAGAAGCACCTGGCTTGTGGCTTCGGATCAGCACGGTGCATCTGCCGCAGCATGCCAACCACAGCGGCCATTGGGGGGTGAACCAACGGAAAAGGAAGACCTTTCTGTCTGTCTCTCTCTCTCACTGTGCACTCTGCCTGTCAAAAAAAAAAAAAAAGAAAGAAAGAAAGAAAAAATAATATATAAACTAAATAATTCAAGCTTAATTTTGAGCCCATTTTCTCCTTATTAATTCTTATTGTAATGGTCATGTACCATATGGAAACAAACTGGAAAAAATCTAGATGAAATGGATAAATGTCTGGAAACATATAATTTAGCAAAATTGAAGCTCCAAGAAATATAAAACCTGAAAAGTCCAATAACTAGGACTGAGACTGCATCAATAATAAAGAGCTTCCCAAAAAAGAAAACCCATGACTGGATGGCTTAACTGCTGAATTCTAACAAACATTTAAGGAAGAACTAATACCAATTCATCTTAAATTATTTGAAAAATTGAAAGGACCCTTGAAAACTCATTCTATGGGGCCAACAATACCTTATTACCAAAACCAGAAAAAGATACACAAAAAAAGAGAACTATAGACCAATATCCCTAATGAACATATATGCAGAAATCCTAAACCAAATACTAGCTAATTGAATCCAACAACACATCAGAAAGATCATCCACCTAGACTAAGTGGGATTTATCTAAGGGATTCTGCAATGATTCAGTATATGCAAATTAATAAGCATGATACATCACATCAACAAAATGAAGAGTATAATACATATGATTGTCCCCTTAGAGACAGAAAGCATTTGATAAAATATAGCATCCTTTCATTATAAAAACCTTAAAATTTTCATTATAGAAATAATATACCTCAACACAATCAAGGCGATACATAACAAACTCATAGCCATCATCTTATGGAATAGGGAACATCTGGAAGCCTTCCTATTAAGATCTAGAATGAGACAAGGATGCTCAGTAGCTGCCCTGTTAGTCAATACAGTTTTAGCTGGAGCCAGTAGGCAGGAAAAAGAAATCAAAGGGATACAAATTGGACAGGAGGGAATCAAATTATCCCTCTTTGCAGATGACACGATTCTTTATGTGGGGAAATCAAAAGACTCCAGTAAGAGACTATTGGAATTATAAGAGAGCTTGGCAAAGTCATAGGATATAAAATCAGTATGTAAAAATCAATAGCATTCTTGTACACCAAAAATGCTTGGGCTGAGAAAGAACTCACAAGATCAGTCCCATTCACAAAACACTTTAAATACCTTGGGATAAATTTATGTAAGTATATGAAAGATTTCTACATTGAAAATTACAAAGCATTCATGAAAGAAGTAGAAGAAGACACACCAAAAAATGAAAAAATCTTCCATGTTCCTGGATTGGAAGAATTAATATCATTAAAATGTAGATGTAAATTACCCAAAGCAGTTTACAGATTCAGTGTGGTCCCAATCAAAATTCCAAGGATATTCTTCACAGAAGTAGAAAAAGCAATTCTAAACTCATGTGGAAACACAAAAGTCCTGAATAGTTAAAGCCATCTTAAACAATAAAAACAAACACAGAGGCACCACAATACCGTATTTTAATACATACTGCAAGGCTGTTAACATCAAAACAGACTGGTACTGGCGCAAACGTGGACATGTAGACCCATGGAACAGAAAGGAAAACCCAGAAATTAAACATCTACAACTCCCAATATTTGATGAATGATATAAACACATTTCTTGGAGAAAGGACAATCTCTTCTACAAATGATGCTGGGAAAATTGGATTTCCATATGCAGAAGTTTGAAGCAAGACTCCTACTTTACAGTCTATACAAAAATCAACTCACAATGGGTCATGGATCTAAACCTAAGAGCTGGAACCAACAAACTACTAGGGAGAAATATAGAGGAAATGCTGCAAAACACCAGCATAGGCATATAACTGTTGGATAAGACCTGTTGCCAGAAGCTCAAGTAATAAAAGCTAAAATGAACAAATAGGATTATATCAAACTAAAGAGCTTCTGCACAACAAAGAAAACAACAAAATGAAGAGACAACTGGTAGGGAGAAAATATTTGTAAACTGTGCATCTGATAGATGATTAATATCCAGAATATATAAACAGCTCAAGATTCTAAACAACAATGAATCAGTACAGCTAAGAAATGGGAAAAGAAAATGAACAGGCATTTTTTTTTTTCAAAGGAGGGAATTTCACTCATGGCTAATTGGCACATGAAAAACTGCTAAGGATCACTAGTTATCAGGGAAATGCAAATAAAAAGCACAATGAGGTATCACCTCACCTCAGAATGACTATTATCCAAAAATCGAAAAATAACAAATGCTGGCAACGTTGTGGGAAAAAAGTACCCTAGCACATCGTTGGTGGAAATACAAATTGGTACAACCATTATGGAAAACAGCAAGGAGATTTCTCAGAAAACTAAAAATAGTTCTACCATATGACCCATCTATCCCAATCCTAGAATTATATCCAAAGGAAATAAAATCAGCATATGACAGAGATACTTGCATGCCCACTTTCATAGCAACTCAAATCACAATAGCTAAGATATGTGCATCAATTGATTGTCCATCAACTGATGATTGCTATATACACACTATAGAATATTACTGAGCCACAAAAAAACACATGAAATCCTGGTATCTGCAAAAACTTCATGTAAGTGAAGACATTCAGCAATGTCTAGGGGCTCTGTCAACTGCCAGGATAAGGAGGTGCTACTGGCATCTGGTGGACAGAAGTCAGAGACGTAGCTATGCACCCTGTAGTACACAGGGCAGCCTGTGCAACAGGAGCTGTCCACCCAAAATGTCAACTGTGCTAGGGGTCAGAAGACCTGTTTGAGTTTTATCCCCTAATATAGACAGAATAAGATAAGTTAGTGATCTTGATTTACTGAATTAACATGATTTAGATGAAACTGATTTTCAGTTTATTCTGCAGGTTTTCCAACAGACCACCACGATGTAGCGATGGCATGTTTTCCATTATTCTAGTATAACTTGTGCAGGGGTCTCATTGGGAGCCTGCCCTAGCCAGAAGCTGAAGATCAGGTACAGACCGTTTAGTGACTGTGTTCTTACAAGATAGTTCCAAGGCCCCTCAGGAAAGAGGATCTCATCTTCAAACGCCAGCTCCTCTTCACAGTGTTCCACTGGTGACATTTGGTTAACTGCTGGAGCTTCTGGAAAAATATTCTGCCAAAGCAAAATTTGTATTCCTGGTTCTGAATTAAGAACTCAGGTAATGAAAGGGGAGGGCAAAGTCCTAAGGGCCTCTTTTTTTTTTTTTTAATGACACACACTTAGTAACAAGTGAGCTTCATTCCAGAATAAAATGTCAAACCTGAAGTGAAATACTATCTGTAATAAATGAGGCTCCTCCTGATTATTATGTAGCACATTTTCCCACGTAATAAAGTCATTGCATTTTGCATGGCTTTATTCTTTCAGGAAGAAGAGAAGGGAGGGGGTGGTGGTTGGTGTTTTGTGCTTTGCTTTTTTTTTTTTTTGATGGGTTTCTTTCCATTCTTCTTATGCCAATTGTAATGTTTTATGATTGTTCATGACTTACACAACGATGCTTTAGGCAGTCAATAGCAATTATGCTTGTTGAGAAGATCATACAATTCAAATTAGACCAATATAGATTTTTCCCCTTTATGTTAATGTTTAGTTACTCCGTTAGATTTAAACAGAGAATACAACGTTTAATAAATGCTTTTCACTAAGACCTAACTGGCATTTAAAAGTCGTGTGGTTTTATTTTCCCTTGTTGTTGCTATTTATATGGAGAAGATACAAAATATCAGTTCGTGTAAAAGGTATACCTTTTTTTCACCTTATGGGATGTATTCACAGATGTGGGCTGAAAATGACAGCTTTGTATGTTAAACAGCAAGTGTGCAAAAATCAGGAAGCTGTGGCTGTCCAAGAAATTTGTCTTAATGAACAATAAATTCATGCACGGTTTGCATTTATAACTTCAAGTTTAGCGATATTCACAGTGCAATTTTGAGTATTTGGTATCTGCTACTCAGAAATGAAAAAACTGAAACAAGTGATACCATATGAGTAAAGTAGTTTAAACACACAGACACTACAATGTATTTTACTACAGTGAAGACTGTGGTAGGTGACCCATAGGGGCCTCCTAACTCCCAAGGTGACTTTATTTGGAGACAGGTGCTTTAGGGAGGTAAGTAAACAGGTCATGTGGATGAGGCCTGAGCTCAGTGGCCTGGTGTCTCTGTGGAAAGAGGAGGAGCCCCAGAGCTGTCTGCTTGTGCACTGTGGCAGCGCAGTGAGAGGGCTTAGCAAGGAGGCAGCCAGCTACTGGCTGGAAAAGGTCTTGGAGGAAGTCAATCCCACCCACACACCTTGTGCTTGAACTCCCCAACCTGTAGAACTGGGAAAAAAAATAAATGTCTGCTTTCGATTCAGCAAAACTCAGCTAGTCTGCCGCAATAGCCGGAGCAGATTACTCCAGAAAGATTTAAATACCTGTTGATGTCTTTGCAGCTGCCCCTCTCTAGAAATCAACCAAGTTGATCTTTCACCAAGTGTCACACTTTGATACATCTGATGAGTGACCTTTCAGAAAGCTTCGATTCACGTTCCCTGAAACAGGGACAGCAGAGATCTTGAAGTTCCTCAGAAGAGGAAGTCAAATGCACTCGTCAGTGCCTGGGAGCAGCTTCATCCAGAGGAAAGACTGGCTTCCGTACCAGCAGAACTCCACTGTGAACCCCGGCTCCGTCGTGTTGATGGGGTGGCATAGGGCTTGTGACTCAGCTTCTGGGAGTCATTGTCTTCAGCAATGAAAGGAATAATGGCATTCATAAAGTTGAACGTTAATAGCAGTACTATGTCGGTCGTTGGGATCTTGTGAGAATTGCCCAGTGCCTAGCAACTAACGATTATATGAAGAAAGTCAAGGCTGTTGTTGTGATGGGGTTGGTGATGATATGTGAATATCTCTATACCAAAAAAAGTCCAGGAGCATAGGAAATTGCACTTCTAAACAGAGGAGATACCCAAAAGATATTGATACTCATTTGAGGGGGTAATGATGAAAATCTTCAATAATTTAGAACAATTTGAAGCAGCCTGGTTGTACCTCAACATCTCCTCTCCCCTTCAAAACTCCATCCTCCCCCCTCTGAATTTGCCTGGTAAATGTGCTTTCGTGTTAGAGGGAACACTATGTTTGTTCATCTGTTCACTTCTTTCTCTGGTTTTATGTTTTTCTCAGATATGTGGTTCAGATCGGATGGTGAAGGTGACGATAACTAATCAGATTCTGGATTTATTTGGAAAGCAAATTCAATCAGACCTGAAAGAGGCAGATTATGGGATGCAGAAAGAGTAGTTACAGGTACCCTGTTGGGCCACAGCCACCAAGCATGGACTGAACATAAACTGGGCTGGGAAGGGTTTGGGGAGGAAGATCTGTGTTTCAGTTTTTGACAAAGTAACCTAAAATCATGTTGTGTTTAAAAATTAAAAGTAGCTTGCTACTGCTGCTATCGAGTGTGGACCAAAGATGGACATCCTGGAGACAAGAGGGGGCCTAGAGACCACCAGGAGGGACTTAAGAGGGATGCTAGAAGCAATGGTCAGGAAATGAAGGCACACAACATGCCTAGCTGATTGATTTACACTAGTATTTTCTTTGAGACCCAATAGTTAGCTTCTTGCTGGTATATGTGGTTTTGATGTGGTCTGGGATGTATTCATATCCACCCAGGATTTTACCTTTGCACAAAGACAAGCATTCTAAATGCAGACACATAGAAGGTGCAAAACCTGGTAAGAAATTTATTCAAAATGTGACAAAGTGGACACACATACATAAGTAAGCAGGAGTTGCCTCCCATGGAGAAATACCCATCGTGAGCGGGCAGTGGACCAGGAGATGGCCCCAAAGGAGGAGGAATGGGAGAGAGGGGCACCCGTGCAGCACCTCTGGCCATAATCTGCATCAGAAGAGACACAGAGACAGAGAGAGACCCTCCCAGTCCTTGGCCTCCTGTATGAGGTAGGGGCCGCTCCTCTCCATGCTGGAAGAAACCTGGGAATGATGGCACCTCCACAAGTCCCATGTGACGCTGAATACCTACATTTTCATGGTGTTCCCCCCTTAGGTCCCGGATGAAGCAGATGCATCCTGGAAAAAGAGGTATTTGATTGACAAGTAGGAGGATAGAATTCCAGGGGAGCTTGCGGCCTTCCAAATCAGCAGACCTAGCTAGCTGCCTGTCTATCCCACATCAGTTTCACTTGTTATCGGCATTTTTTCGGTTGTTACAGAATCCTTGCAAAAAAAAATTTGCCCACTCTTGTCACTCTACAATGTCTACAAGAAAATAGGTTTCCTAATATACTTTAAAAAATGTTATAACAATACATTTTTGGCCTCGTCAAACTATGTGACTGTTCAAATTTCCACAGTCACAGAATATTGCAAATTATCTCAGGAGGATATGACATGAATGAAATTTCCCAGTTTTATAACTTCATCTAATACTGTGAGTGCATTCTTAAGTATTAAGTGATAATAATTCCACTAAAATATCTGACCTTGTTGTAGATTGGGATCGTGTGAAGCTGTACAGGAAACTGAAGAATTATAGAGGTAGACTATGGAGTAGGGAGTGAAGAAAATTAAATTTAACAGGACAACTTAGGGTGCGGACAGCACTCTAGAAACATGATGGAATCTCACTCCACTGGGGTAATGATCAGAATCTGATATTACGAAGGAATTCTGATAGTTTGATTTGGGGCAACTGTAATGCATTTTGAAGAAATCAATAAATAAAATGAATAGTTTATGAGTTCAGTAAAGTCATCCCCCTCCTGGGTCTCATGCTTGGATCTTGGTCTCGGGTAATCTCTGTTTCCTGCCTGTTGAGAACACTCCAATTTTAAAATCAGGAGACAGAAATTGAGAAGCAGTATATTTATGAAGAGAAATAACCTACATTTGCGGTTTATAATGTATTCGACATACGCACATCATAAGGAATAATAAATTAATTGGGATCATTAGTAATGTAGTGCCACGGTGTAAAACTAAGAACAAAGTATTGAGAAGATTTGATGAAGTAATAAAATTAGGAGAAATATTTAGAAAATAAAATAAAAGAGGCCTGGGTTCATCTTTACCCTTTCTCTCTCATCCTAACTCCTCTATTAAAATCGAATCGTGAACTTCTCGAATGAGTCAGGGTTCTCTACTGACGCATAACCAATTGGTTAAACAACTGTCTATTCAGATATCTACAGAGAGATTGGCTCTGAGATTGTGGGAAATCTCAAGCCCAACACTGACAGGAAAGAACAGCTGGCCAGAAACTCAGGCAGGATTTCTATGCTCAGTCTTTCCAGGAAACCTCAGCTTTTGCTCTTAGGGCCTTCAACTGATTGGAAGAGGCCCACCCTCATACATTATGTAAAGCCAGCTGATTATATCTGGACAGCAGCAGGTGGATTAGAATGTGATCAAATAGCTGGGTGCTGAGCTTAACCAGGTTACCTTCACCCCTCTACCCAGACAACCTAGTTACTTCCAGTTGACTCCAGAGCTAATGCCAGTCTCTAGACTGTGATAACCAAGGCTTTCCTGATCTAGCTACAGTGTTCCTTTTGGCTTTATCTTTCTTTGTTTTCTTTTCTCTTACCAGATTGCCCACCATTTTCTCCCTGTCAAAGATACTTCTACAACTGTGCACTTTTACAAGTATTCCCTGCCTCAGTGATTCTGTCTCAAACTCACGGCTAAAAATGCAGGAATAGGATTGGTACTATCGTTTGCTCTTAATTTAACTGAGTATATCCCAAGCTCATGCCCAGACACTGTATTTGACTATAACACTTGCTTTGGCCAATGGAATGTGAGCAGAAATGACGTGAGCCAGGAGTTAGAGGACATACTGTGTGACTCCTGGGTCCACCACAGCCCTCTTCCCAATACCATGAGACAGAGGCCAGGGAGAGACTGCTTTGTTAGCTTCAGTCCTGGAGTCAAGAACTAGTCACAGAATGGCATCAAAGTAAAACAAACAAAAAACCACCCTAAAAATGACAAAAAAGGATGTTTCCTATGAACAAGAAATGATTTTTTTCTTGTAAGCCCCTTAAGTTTGGTATTGTTTATTATCAAGATAATCTGGTGTAAGCTAACTGATTATAAGCAGGTAGTCACACATTTAATGAAAACATAAGTGAGTAGATGAAGTTCACATCTGCTGAAATGTCCTTTGTTTATGTTTAAAAAAATTGGCCATTTTCTGTTTTTTGAAAATCCATTCATCCTTTAAGGAATAGCTGGATAGCTGTCTGCTGTTACTTCCAGCTAACCTCTTTGCCCCCCCCCCCCAAAAAAAAATGCTTTTCTGTATTTTGGTATTTAAGTACCAAAAGGTATTTAGAAACAAAATAGCTGGTTAAATAGAGGTATTTGACCTCATTTAAGTCTCTAAGTACTTACTTAATTCATATTCATCTTTTTTTTCCATGACTTGTTTCTGAGTGAGTTAACTCCTTGGCTAAATCTTCCTTGTATCACCCAGGATCACAGGCTCTCGGTAAGTATATGTTGTTGGTCAAGTCAGAGTATTTTCAGGAAATAATATGACATCATGTAGACAATGGCTTGCAAGGGGGTGGAGTTAAACACAAAGACGACATATGATAATGATACTGTAATGGGCTGCAGAAAAATTCTAAAGTCAAACACAAGCAACTCGAATCAGGGTATCATTTCCTTGTCAGGGAAGTCCAGATAGGGCCACAAGTAAATCTTCCATTGACTGCATACTGAGTGTTAGCATTCCACTGACACCATCTCTCACCATATTGCAGCAGCAGCCATATGTATCCATATGAGGAGGAGGATGTTTAGAGAGATGAAATTGTTTTCCATGGTCACTCTTCTAGGAAGTGGGGCTGATATAAATTAAGCCCACATATGCCAGATTCCAAAGCTCAAACTTGCACTATACTGCTTTCTGAAAGAGAGCTTTGGAAAGACCTGGGGTGCTAAGCTTTCCAACCAGTATGTCCCAGAAGACATCTCCCCTGCCCTAATGATTTTCCATTTGCATAGGAAGAAGATGCCAGAGTCCCTACGTAGTACAGAAAAGGGGTCTCTATGGAGTGGATTAGTAGTTACTTGAGGCTCATGGTAAAAATGGAGAGGAACTGTAAACAAGCATGAGAAATCTTTTGGGGGCAACAAAAATGTCATAAAATTGGATTATAGTGAAAATTTACTGCAAATTATAGAATTGTATGCTTTTTTTAAGGGTAAATTTTATGATACATAAACTATATCACAATAAAGCTGTTAGGAAAAATAGGCTGGCTAACTCTAGTAGATGTTCATAGTAGGTGTTATTGATAAGCGCATCAATAAGCAAAGATTGTATACTTTTAAAAATATAATCTAGGCAGCAGCCTTTTATTTTAATAAAAATATGATAATCACCAAGCATTTGTATTCAATTCCAGTTGTACCACCAAATGTCTCCCTGTCCTACTGTGTAGTTAATAAAGCTGACTTTTTCTAAATGTTCTCCCTCAGACTTTTTGTCAGGTCAAACTGAGTTTGTCTAATTTAAAACAACGAGGAAGTTTATTTTTCTGCATTACAGAATCGTGGCTGCTGCTTCAATTATCTATTCTTATGGAAGGTGCAAGCAAACTGAGCATTTTATATTCATGCCTAATTTCCAACTCTCATTTTAGACAACCAAAGTGCTGTCCTACAGAGAAAGTGCACATACAGAGAATCCATTCTACTTTTGCATTATACTTAACTGTCTGCTGTATACAATGCTGCTTACCTCTCAGGACCAGAAAAATGTTCTGTGCTTCACTGGTTGACATTTCACTGTAAGTCCCAGTAAAATTTTTCTTAACATTTTGTATAGCATTGTTTTAAAAAGAATGCATCTCTTTAGCCAGTATAAGCCACATGAGAGTCCCACCTAAACAATTGATTTAGTGTTCCTTAAATGATATTTTTATAAATGTTTTCTGCCACAAGAGCAAGTATTTAGAAGAAAGGCTAAACTCAATGGGGAAATAAAAAGAATAAAGAATAAAAAACTTACCTAATCATTGTTGTTGTTTCCTGGGTTTTTTGTTTGTTTTTAATTTTTCAAGATATGTTTTATTTATTTCAGAAGCATAGTAACATAGAAAAAGAGGGAGAGACAGACAGAGAAGTCTTCCATCTACTGGTTCACGCCCCAAATGGCTGCAAGGGCCAGAGCTGGGTTGATCTGAAGCCAGGAGCCTGGAGCTTCTTCCAAGTCTCCCATTTGGGAGCAGGAGCATAAGCACTTGGGCTATCTTCTGCTGCTTTCCCAGGCACATTAGCAGGAAGCTGGTTTGGAAATGGAGCAGCCAGGACTTGAATTGGCACCCTTATGGGATGCTGGTGGCACCGCAGGTGGTGGTATAACCTGGCCATTTTTTATTAATTTGTTTGTTTTGGCTATCTGATCAGACATACATATTCTATATTAAATAAATATGTGTGTGGCGGGAAGGATTCACGAAAAAATTAAGACAAAAATAGAAACAAACTATTTTTAAACTAAATTATATCAAGTTCAAGACAGTTTTGTAAGTGATGATACAAGCCATTTAGTGTGTCCCTAGATAATGGAATTTAATCATGCCAATGCAGTTTCTTGCATTATTAGCAGGAGGAATATGAGTGACCTATTGATATTTTTTAAAAGTAGAAGACAAAAGAAAGTATTCAGGAGCCAAGTCAGGACTATAAGGTAGATGCCTAATGATTTCCCTTAAAAACTTGCAAGATCACCCTTGTTTGATGACAGGAACGAACAGGAAGCTTGTGGTGGAGTAGGGCTTCCCAGTGAAGATTTTCTAGGCATTTTTCTGCTGAGCTTTAGTTGACTAACTCAAAACCCTCTCATAATAAGCAGATGCTGTTGTCTTCTGACCCTCCAGAAACTCAACAACCAAAATGCCTTGAGTGTCCCAAGAAACTATAGCCATGACCTTTGTTCTTGACTGGTCTATTTGGCTTTAACTGGACCCTTTCTACCTCTTGATAACCGTCACTTTGATTCTGCTTTGTCTTCAGCATCATATCAGCACAGCCTTGTGTCATCTCCTGTTCCGGTTATTGGAAGAAATGCTTCAGGGTTTTGATTCTATTTCGTGAAAATTTCCATTGAAAACTCTGCTCTTGTCTGCAGCTAACTTGTGTGCAATATATGTGTACCCATCGTGAACTAAACCAACTGAGATGTGTGTGGTGTTAATATAATTTGGGCTGTTAATCATCAGTCAGTCCAATCCAATGAAGGCATAAAGATCCACTTATTTGAACATTGTGGCTGGGCTGCCCTTGTTTGCTTCAATTGCAGCATTGTCTCCTCCCTTATTGAAACAAGATGTCCATTGGAATCTGATGATTTCTTTAGGAAATTGTTCCCACAAACTTTGTGTAAAGGATCAATGAGTCCACCTTTCCTCCACTGAAGCCTCACCTCAAATTTGATGTTTGCTTTGCTTTAATTTTGGAAAATTCATATTGATTTGATAAAGGCTCTTGTTCTAGTACCAAAAACATTCTGGAAATTCCTGCATAGTTTTTCCTAATGCACGTTTTTGTGGACTTTTTGAAGCACTACTGTATTTAAATTTTAAAAGTCTTTTCAGATATTGTGAAGTAATCACCTATGAACATGGTTCTACCAATGAAGATGATGTTACAGACACTCAATTACCTGTGGCTCAGTTATGTTCTCCTTCCAACCATTAGCACATGGGAAGGTTTCAGTTCTATAAGTTTCCAGAACTTTTTACATTTCCAAGTATAGCACTCCTTGAAGATGCACACCCCTGTTAGCTGTCCTAAAGGGCCAGCCTTTATCTCAGCTCTAATTCTGTTAGACTTGATTTTCCATATGAATATACTCCCATGTACATCAAATCTCAAGATAATTGAAAAGTGAGGTAAAATATAATAATCTATTGCCAAATGCCAATAAAGCTTACTCCACAGCCTGATTTCTCATTTTGCATGACTTACTGAGTAATGAAATTGCAAACAAACAAACAAACAAAAAACAAAGGTTCCGGGAAGAAAATCAGTCTTAAATGTTACTTTAAAAATCAGATTAAGTATTATTTTTTGCAATACCATGTTCACTTTCTGGAAGTTTTTTTTTTTGGTTGTTGTTGTTGTTTTTTTTTTTTTTTTTTTTTTTTTTTTTTTTTTTTTTTTTTGACAGGCAGAGTGGACAGTGAGAGAGAGAGAGACAGAGAGAAAGGTCTTCCTTTTGCTGTTGGTTCACCCTCCAATGGCTGCTGCAACCTACTTAAACTGAGCCATGAAGACATAGAGAACCTAAACAGACCAATAACCGAGACAGAAATTTAATCAGTAATAAAGACCTTCCCAACAAAGAAAAGCACAGGATCCTCTAGCTTCACTGCTAAATTCTACCAGACAGTTTAAAAAGAATTAACTCCAAATCTTCTCAAGCCATTCAAAATAATTTAAAGGGAGAGAATTCTTCCAAACTCCTTCTATGAAGCCAGTATCACTTTAATTCCTTTACCTGAAAAAGATACAACAGAGAAATAGAACTACAGACCAATTTCCCTGATGAACCTAGATGCAAAAATCCTCAACAAAAAACTAGCTAATAGAATCCAACAACACATAGAAAGATCATTTACCTGGACCAAGTAGAATTTATCCCTTGTATGCAGGATGGTTCAACATTCACAAATCAACCAAAGTGATGCATCACATTAACAAGTTGAAGAATAAAAATCATATGATTGTCTCAATAGATGCAGAGAAAGCATTTGATAAAATACAACATCCTTTCATGATGTAAACTTTAAGCAAATTCAGTACAGAAGGAACATTCCTCAACACAATTAAGGCAATTTATGACAAACCAACAACCAGCAACCAATAGGGGAAAAGCTGGAAACATTCCCATTGAAATCCAGAACCAGACAATGACGCCCACTCTCACCATTGCTATTCAATATAATCCTGGAAGTTTCAGCCAGAGCCATTAGGCATAGAAAAGAAAAAGGGATACAAGTTGGGAAGGAGGAAATCAAACTATCTCTATTTGCGATAACATAATCTATACATAGGAGATCCAAAAGACTCCACTTAGAGACTATTGGAACTCATAAAAGAGTTCTGTAAAGTGGCAGGATATAAAATCAATGCACAAAAATCAATAGCCTTTGTATCCACAGACAATCCCACGACTGCAAAAGAACTTCTAAGATCAATCCCATACACAGTAGCTACAGAAAATTAAACACCTTGAAATAAATTTAACCAAGGACATCAAAGACCTCTAAGAAGAGAATTTTAAAAATTAAAGAAATAAATAGAAAAAGACAGAAAATTGTGTCCATTCCATGTTCATGGATTGGAAGAATCAATTTCATCAAAATGTCCATACTACTGAAAGCAATTTACATATTCAATGCAATACCAACCAAATGCCAAGGACAGTTTTCTCAGATACAGAGAAAAAGTATGCTGAAGTTCACAGGAGACCCAGAATAGCTAAATCAATCTTATACAGCAAAAAGAAAGCTGGAGGCATCACGATACTAGATTTCAAGACATACTACAGAGCAGTTATAATCAAAACAGCCTGGTACTGACACAAAAACCAATGGATGGACCAATGGAACAGAATAGGAATGCCAGACATGAATCTACAACCAACTTATTTTTGACAAAGGAGCTAAAGTCAATCTCTGGAGCAAGGACAGTCTCTTCAACAAATAGTGCTGGGACAATTGAATCTCTGCATGCAGAATTATGAAGAAAGACCCATACCTTACACCTCAGACCAAAATCCACTCAAAATGTATCAAGATCTAAATCTACAAACCAATACCAACAAATTATTAGAGAACATTGAGGAAACCCTGGAAGACATTGCTATAGGCAAAGAGTTCTTGGAAAAGACCCCAGAGGCACAGGCAATCTAAGCAAAATTGACAAATGCAATTACATTCAAGCTGAGAAGCTTCTGAACTGCAAAAGAAACACTCAGCAAAGTGAAGAGGCAGCTAAGAGGATGGGAAAATATATTTGCAAACTATACAACTGATAAAGGATTAACATTCAGAATCTATAAACAGCTGAAGAAGCTCAACAACAACAAAAGAAGCAACCCAGTTAAGAAATGGGAAAAGGACTGAAATAGGCATTTTTCAAAAAATAAAATCAAAATGCCCAATAGACACATGAAAAAATGCTCAGGATCACTAGCCATAAGGGAAATGCAAAACAAAACCACAATGAAGTTTCACCTCACCCCTATTAGAATGGCTCTCAGACAGACATCAATAAACAACAAATGCCAGTGAGGATGTGGGAAAATAGTAACCTCATCCACTGTTGGTGGGAATGCAAACTGGTACAGCCACTATGGAAGACAGCATGAGGATACCTCAAATATCTGAAAATAGACCTACATAAGACCCAGCCATCCCACTCCTGGGAATTTATCCAAGATAAATGAAATCAACATATGAACGAGTGGTCTGTACCCCTATCTTCCTGGAAGCGCAATTCACAATAGCTAATATAGGGAATCAACCCAGATAACTGTCAATTGAAGACTGGATAAAGAAATTATGAGATATATTAACCACAGAATACTACACAACAGTAAAAAAAATGAAATCTTGTCATTTGCAACAAAATGAGTGCAACTGGAAAACATTATACTTAGTGAAATAAGTGAGTCCCAAAAGGACAAATAGCATATGTTCTCCCTGATCTGTGGTAACTAATAGAGCACCTGAAAGGTAATCTATAGAAGTGAAATTGACACTTTGAGATATGATGATTTTGAACAGCCCTTGTCTCAACTGTTGAGGAACAGGTGTGTGTGTGTGTGTTTTTTATACTATTGCTTGAACTATGTACTTAGTATAGAGTTAATCATGTGTATAAAGTTAATTGAAAATAGATCTTAGTAAAAAATAAGTATAGGAATAGGGGAGCCAGCGCCGTGGCCCACTAGGCTAATCCTCCGCCTGCAGCGCCGGCACCCCAGGTTCTAGTCCCGGTTGGGGTGCCGGATTCTGTCCTGGTTGCTCCTCTTCCAGTCCAGCTCTCTGCTGTGGCCCGGGAGTGTAGTGGAGGATGGCCCAAGTGCTTGGGCCCTGCACCCGCATGGGAGACCAGGAGGAAGCACCTGGCTCCTGGCTTCGGATCAGTGTAGTGCGCTGGCTGTAGTGGCCATTTTGGGGGTGAAACAACGGAAGGAAGACCTTTCTCTCTGTCTCTCTCTCTCACTGTCAATCTCTGCCTGTAAAAAAAAAAAAAGGAGTCTAACTCTGCCTGTAAAAAAAAAAAGAAGGAATATGAGAGAGTGGAGGAAGAAGTGTGGGAGTGTGGATGAGAGGGCAGAGAGGGTGGGAAGAATCACTATGTTCCTAAAGTTGTATTTATGAAATCATGAAGTTTGTATCCCTTAAGTAAAAGGTTTCTGGGGGAATAAAAAGAAAATAGATCTTTTTAAAACTTAAGAGCAGGAATAGAGAGAGAGGCGGAAGAAGGGTGGGAGTGTTGGCAGGAGGGAGGGTAGGGTGTGACGTATTACTATGTTTCTGAATCTGTATATATGAAATACATTAAATTCATATACATTAAATAAAATTTTTAAAAATGTATTTTCCCACTTAAAAAACAGGTCTACATATTGGACAACTGTGAATTAAAATGGCTTTTGACATAACCTATACAATTGAGCTATTAGATCATCCTATTTGGATTTGTTAATTTTCTTTATGTACAAATATGACATACACTGGCTTATTTTAATATTATACATTTGTGACAAATGCAAAACATTTGCATTTTGTAGCATTTTTCTTTCCTCATATGATTTCCAGTGCCATGTGGGGTTTTATGTGTAATAATATGTTATAACAGATGTCAGTGTGGTCCGGACTGAAATGACACACACTTGCTTCCAAATCGTTTTGCCTGCTTCTTGCAGTTTCTGGTTGACCTAATGGAACTGATTCTGCAGATCAACTTGACTGCCTCAGAGCCTGTGAAAAGCTGACCCACTTAGCTCTGCAAAAGAGGAAGTTGAAATCCTGAGAACATGTAGTACTCTGCTAAGTGAAATTAGAAAAGGCTGGTTTTGTAGAGTAATGCAGGCTTTCGAAGTCTTTCCACTGGTTTAACATTTCAGGTTGCAATTCCAAGGTTTCATGCATTACTACTCAGCAGTTGCTGTCAGCAATCTGTCCACCTTTTAGTTAGGTGGGATAGTTTTGTAACTTGTGAGTCATTAAACTGTTTTAGCCACCTACTTTATTTTTTAGGGGAGAATGTGAGTAGCAAAAACATGCTGGAAATAATTTATGCATATATTTCAAATTGTATATTCATGTATTAAAAAAGTGTTTTAACCCCTGGATTCTCCACTACAAAAAATACTACAAATATAAGAGGCAACTTGCAAAACTGGACCTGTATGTCAATCAAAACTGTAATACACACAGTTTTGTAGTAATGTTCCCATTAGCATCAATACACATTAGATATGTCATTTTTTTTTTTTGAGAAAACAAAGCATGCTTTTAACTATCTGGTAATCCCTGTATTTAGAAAAAGTCGATTAATCGCATGAAGGAGGGAACTCAGTGCCAGGGCCATAAGAGCTATCTGTTCAAACATTTCAACAAACACATCTGGTCATGCATTTCTCAATTTACAAAACTCTGAACATGTTAAGCAATATTATGGGAGACAGGCAGGAAGTTTACGTTGGGATTCCCAGGTTTTTAAACATGGATTGAAGGCATTTCTTTCCAGCAATGATTTTCTCTCATTGCTGGCTGAGAGAGCTGGGTAAACCTCACTTTTTCTTGGATACTGCTTTTTATGTCTTTAGATAACAAAGGTCTATTTCCTTGATATATTTTAGAATGCCCTAAATGAAGTTGTGTAATTTTAAATACTTATTTTTTGTTGATATTTTCTTTATTACTTCTTTTTTTAACTTTTATTTAATGAATATAAATTTCCAAAGTACAGCTTATGGATTACAATGGCTTTTCCCCCCATAACTTCCCTCCCACCCAGAACCCTCCCCTTTCCCGCTCCCTCTCCCCTTCCATTCACATCAAGATTTTGAATACTTATTTTGTGTCAGACCCAAAAATAGTGATTGGATGCTGATATTTTTGAAATGAAAGTCAATTCAGAATCAAAAAATAACATTTTCCAAAAAGAAAAAAATGTAGCATTGAAAATTATGCAGTGCGATTAGGGAATTCAGATTAGCAAGCCTCTTCTCTATTCCTTAGTACTCACATACAATGATAAATAGATTGCCTTTTAAAGAGTGAATGCCCTTTCTAATATTCTCCAAAGAACCGATGGTACATCAGCAACTTCAGAAATAATACAAGGAAAGTAAAATTCACCAAAGATGAAGTAGGCTCTCCACATACGAAATAAAATAAATTTGATTTATAAAGAAATCAATACATAAACAATTACGAAATATATAATTTCTCACTGAGTATTCTTTCCACTTTTGCTAATGTTTGAAGAATTCTATCATAAAAAGAATATTTAAGGGGCTGGCACTATGGCACAGAGGATTAAGCAGCCGTCTGTAGCGCTGACATCCCATATGGGAGTCGATTTGAGTCCCAGTTGCTCCACTTCTGATCCAGCTCCCTGCTAATGTGTCTGAGGTCAGAGGAGGATGGCCCAAGCGCTTGGGCCCTGTACCATGTGGAAGACCCAGAAGAAGCTCCTGGCTCCTGGCTTCAGCCTGGCTCAGCACTGGCCATTGCAGCCATATGGGGAGTGAACCAGCAGATGGAACATCTCTCTCACTCACTCTGTCTCTTCCTCTCTCTCTGTAGCTCTGACTTTCAAATAAATAAATGATTCTTTAAAAAAGCAAAATAAAAATAATACTTTAAATGACAAGAGAGAAATAAAAAATATACATGTATCTCAAACTGACAAAAGCCAAATATTGTAGCAGAAAAATGGCAATGGAGTGATAATTCCAGTAAATAAAAAGTCAGTTATCCTGAGAAATTATTGAGTCCATTGGTTGACAAGATCACATAAATTTAACAAGTTTTCTCTTTTGATTGACAAGTACACTGATAAATAATGTTTTATCATGCATATAAGACAATACAAATTTGTATTTGTTATTAAATTCATATTAAAAATATGATCCTTAACTCTTTTTCAGTGGAAATGATATATGTATTGAAGAGGTTTATTTTTGTTTCTTTTACCCAGCAAGTTGACTTTTAGATGTTTATTCTAAAGACATGATGGTTCAAGTGTGCAAATTTACATGAAGAAATATGTTCATCTGAACCCTGTTTCAGTTAGAGAAAAGCCAAGGCAATCTAAATACCCCATAATAAGTTATATAAATTAACAGTGCAAATGTTTAGTTTTTTATTAGGAATAAAAACTGTGATGCCCTAAGTAAGAATAAGTGATTATAGCACTGTGTGTAGAGTATTATATTTGGCTTACTTCCACATATGAGTGTAAACACATGTATTGATGCAGCAGTGTATATAAATGTGTGAGAGAAAATGCAATAGATGTGTCTCACTGGTTGGCTTGGGATCTTACTCACATTTTCAAATAATCCTGTTATTGCCCAAATTACATGTGTAACAAATTACAATAATAAATAAACTCATAAGTTTCTTAACATGGAAAATTTTATTATTCATTCTAAGTGTATGGATAACACGCTGTGTCATCTTTGTCATACCCTGAGGTATTTTGCAATATGGCAGGTACAGAAAAGGCCGTGACCAGCTCCCTGATGAACAGAAGGGTAACACAAGAATGGACGACTCAGTCCGATTCCAGAACATTCCTGGGAGTACTTATTCTCTGATTCTAGAGTGTGCCCCAGTGTGTCACATGGCATTTTTTAATGTCATCTGATATAAGCCCTGTGGTCTGTATAAATTTAGAGGCCACAATAAATACGATCCATTTAATGTAGGTTCCAGAAATTATAGTATAAGACCCTGCATTTTTTTTTTCACTGAATTAAATGGTACAAAATCCTAATAATTGCTTTGAACCATGGAGAAGCACGCTGTCCCTGGTTCTACTAGGGGGCTGTTATAGACCATATGTTTATGTCCTCCTGCCCCCGTGTTTGTTGGTTGATGCTTTAACTCCTAAAGACAAGGGGTCTTTGAGAAGTGATTAGGGTTAAATGAAGTCATGTCGTTAGGCGCCTTGATGAGTTTAGTGGCCTTATGAGAAGAGACACAGGAACACAAAGACGAGGCCGTGGGAGCACAGGGAGGCGGCCACCTGCAGGTTAAGAGAAGATCCTCAGAAGGAGGATGGCCTTGCCAGCACCTCCATCCTGCACTTCCAAGCTCCAGAAATGCGAAAAGTCAGTTTCTGTTGTGTAAGCCACAGTCTGTGGTACTTGGTAGTAGCCTAAGGGCTTTGGCTACCGAGTCAGGATACTTTAGAAAGTGGAATAGGACAGAGTAGAGCCCCAGACAGCAGCAGGGAACAGCACAAGGAATTCTGGGAGAATCTCTCCAACCTCGTCCATGTATCCCCCACAGGAGGCAATTATGCACGGTGCCATTAGTTTTCTAATCTGAATCCCCAACAGAAAAAAAAATTTTATTCTTTTCTTTGTCAACCTGATCCAAAGTTGAGTTCCCTCTGAGTTTCACAAGAGTCGTGGCTCAGCGATAGAGAAGCTACTTACTGATGAAAGCAAGAAATTAAGTCAATACATTTCAGACATTTATGGCAGAGTTGAACGGGCCATCTGATGGAGTGTTATATGGCATCCAGTGAACCGCTTCGATGTGTTTGACTTGGTGTACACAAATTCCAATAAGGGTGTTCCATGCATAGTCACTCTCCAAGTTTTCTCAGGATAAGTAGTGCACTGTTTGGAAACAGGAACCAGAAAAGTAAATGAAACAACTACATGAAGACTGCCTGGCTTGAGGGACTGCGGCAGAGATGTAAGAGCCAACTGACAAACCCACCCTGGTGCTGGATGGGAAGCTTCCAGACTGCAAACCAAGTGCAGGTGCTGCACGCACACCCGCGTTGCTCCTAAGAAAACTTCTGCTTGGGTGAGGTCACGGGAACGTGCGTTTTCATTCCGGAGCACGCGTGACTCTGCCTCATAGCATTCCCACAGCGTCTTGTGTCTAGCTGGCTGCTCAAAACTGTATGAGTGTTTCTCCCACACCTCCAGGGGCCCTTTACCACCAATGCAAAGCTGGAAGAGGGAGAGCGGGCTCGACAGAGGCACCTGCTGCAGCATTTGAAGTATCCTCATGGAGGAAGATGGCCGTGAGCTACATTCTGGGGTTCCCTGGGAACCTCTCTCACTACTCTGGGTCTCTCTGTTAGCAAGATCCCATCCAAGAGCTATCTGTCCTTCACAGCTGTCTTGAGGGGATGGGTTGCAGTTCTTTTTATTTCATTCCTCCCTTTCTGGTCAAAACTGCTGTGGAAAGCCCATGTTCTCTGCTTCCGTCTACTGCCCACGTTGCTCCAGTTCTCAGTGAAAGGCAGCTACTTGCCTCTCTGGACTACATGAACTAGTTCCAGTTTACTCATAAAGTGATTACTTTTTTCCATTCTTGGAGAGTACTAAATGCCAAAAAGTGTTCATTCTCTCACTGGACATTAAATATTATTTAACCAAATGTCTGCAGATATTGACAATATAGTTCCACTGGAATAAAGCCATTTTTGAAATCATCATGTCATTTGACAATAGTGACCTTGGGGGAGGCATCATGATACTCTCAACTTATGCAGGGTAACACTAGATGACTCTTCCATACCTCAGAGGTGGCAGCGGGAGGAGATCAAAAAGAACTGATCTACCTGGTGGGGCTGATGCCCAAGTAAAATTTGTTCTTAATGTGTTTGTCTTTTAAGAATATCACCAGACGCTTAAATAATACAGGTGACTCCACTGCATTTTCCTCCTGCTACACATAGTGGAAATACACAGGATTTGGGAGTACTTGGGAGTTAAATGATTTATAAACTCACCCAAATGCCAAAACAATACTTATAGTTACACTTCTATAAAGAAGTACAAATATCAAATTTTCCCAAAAGCTTTGACATTATATGCTAGCAATTCAACTATGGTATTTTACTTACTCATATATATTTCATTTTCCATACCTTTTCCAGAGCAGAAATCCTGTGCTACAGCTCTATGTATCACCAACAATATCTAACTCAGAGTTACATACAGAAATGTGTCAAACACATAAATGGTCACAATAATCACTGTAGTTTTACCAACACCTTTTATTGATCTTTGTGCATGCTTTCTCAAAATCAGTGTCTGATAGTAATAAAAAATAAACTTTGATTTTTATCCAAGCTCCTCTCTTGGCTTTCTAAAGCAAAGCAAAAGTGAGATATTTGTGATAATGATAAAAGACCTAGACGACAGTCAATCCCTACTTTCTTCTCTCCAACAGTAATTTTTTTCCAGTCTCAGTTTTCGTTCTTTCCGGAAGTTTTCCTAATTCAGTCTCTGGTTCTTCATCTCACTTAGGATCAGCACAACCCACAGCCATGAGCTGTCTTCTTGAGTCCCCCCACCCCTGCCAGAGCGGCCCACACTCCTCCCATCCAGGGAAGGAGCACTTCCTGTTCAGGGAGTTGTGTATGCCCCCCTGGGACCCAGCTGAGGCAGAGAAAAAGTGAACCCACCCTCCACCAAATCACCGGCTATAGAAAGCTGTGTGCGACTCCTCCAATCTGGAAATGCTTCAAATGACCCATGGAGAGGTAGGTGGGGACAGGGAAGTTTTCTCCAAAGGAATTAGGGCATAAAGAATGTAACGTAATGATGACTTTCCCTGCCTTTTTGCACAAATTACCCTAAAGGGAGAAATGTAGAAATGGATGCAAAGGCGCATGGCTTCAAAGCTGAGTGTCCATCGTCTGTGTCTGAGTTGAATCATAACTTGGAGCTTTTTTTTTTTTTGTCCAAAGTAACTAGGTTAATTTCGAAGTGTTCAATCCTAACTAATTAAAAAAAACCCATGCATTCAAAAAGTCTGAAAATTTTAATAATACACATGGCTTGATTCTTTTTAAAAATGCATTTATTTCTCCTTAAGAAAGGGGAGGCAGGAGCAAACAATATACAGAATTATAGAAGTACCTAGAAGCAGGCAAGTAGAAAACATTGAATTCCATTTCTAAACTGACTTACAGTGCTACTCTCAGCAAATTTCCTACATTCTCTGCCTCAGGTTTATCATTTAAAAACACAGAGAAAATAGTCTTTCTCCAAAGGTATTAGATGAGTCATCCAAGCTTAACTAATATTAACCAAGTACTTCACGGCCAGGAAGTCATTATTATGTAGCTGTAAAGTCTGTTCAAAATGTTTGAAATCCATTGCAAATCCATTGCTGGAATCTACAGCCCTTTACCTCAACATTATTTAATGTCCACAGAGCAAGTGCACAACTGCTGGCACTTAATCCCCACTAGAGATGGCAAAAAACAATTACCTAAAGATTCGATGAACACCTGACACACACTGGGAATTTCCGATCAAACTGGGGCTGGGTGGGAAGCCCATTGATTCCCAGAATTAGATTTGGGTGTGCAACTAGAGTGACTTTAAAATATTAGGAAAAAAGGAGTGTTTGGGTTGTCGAATCACTCACCAGTTTTATTTAGACTGTTTTTTTTTTTTCAATACTTTCTCAAAAAGAGAAAGTGGAAAATCAAGGGAAGAGCCCAGGGAATTGCAGAACCCACAGAGCTTTCCTTTGCAACTTCAAATCTACTTTTCCATTAAGAGATATTTCCTTGATACAGGGCATTTTGGAGCAGATTAATCGCTGATAATCTCTTCTGGTCCATAACTGAACAACGCTGCAATATTTATAACTACATAAGGGCAATCAAGCCATTTATATTAAATTTCTCTCCAGCTGGAATCTTTTCCTCCAAAATGGTGTCTTAGGGTTTTAGGCAACTGTAACTGAAGTTCCCACTCATGATCATGGGAGTTCGGGGCAGGTGAGTATTTTTTCATTTTGTTTTACTGATACGACTTCTTGTGCATGAAGTGCAGGTCAGAAAGACACCAGCAGCAAATACTGTAGAATCTGAGTCTACCCGCCATGCTGTGTCAATAAGAAATAGTCTCAAGTCATGAAAAGGCATCCTTTTTAACAATTCCTTAGAGAATCCGTTGGCAAGGTGGTACCTGGAAGAGGTGGTACCTGTGTGAGATTCCCAAATGGCCTGCTGCGGCACAGCCACAAGTGTTCTCTTGAAGTGGAAAAAGTGAATTCCTGTTATGAACTATTAATTTAAACAGCTCCTGACCTATTTTCTTAAAAGATTTATTTATTTGTTTGAAAGACAAAGTTACAGAGAGAGGCAGAGACAGAGAGAGAGAGGTCTTCCAACTGCTGGTTTACTCCCCAGATGGCCACAATGGCCGAAGCTGTGGCGATCTGAAGCCAGGAACCAGGATCTTCTTCCGGGTCTCCCAAGTCTTTGGGCCATCCTCTACTGCTTTCCCAGGCCATAGCAGAGAGCTGGATTGAAAGTGGAGCAGCCAGGTATAGAACTGGCACCCATATGGGATGCCAGCACTTTAGGCTAGGGCATCAGCCCACTGCGCCCAGCGCCGGTCTCAACTCCTGACCTATTTTTCAATTTTGCGAATTTTTCTATCTTTCATAATGTATAAATAAAGTCAAGTGCTCATTATTTTTAATAGTTTTGCTCTCCAAAGGAAAAGGCGCAAAATAATATATTGGCATACCGGAATAAAAATGAAAAGATCTCCTTATGCTTATTTTTGTATCATTCTTCTTAAATGCCATCTTTTTGTATGCTTGTGATGCCTGGGACATAATGAAACACCCACAGTTCTTTGATGTCTACGTCTAGTGCATATTGTTTGAGAAATATAGACTGATAGAAGCATAACTGTTCACATAGCCTAGATTTTTAAATGAAGCTGTTTCTGCTTCATTTGTGACTTGGATATTTGATAGCTCTGCTAGAACAGGCGACCCCAGAAGTGGCCTTCAGCATGCTCAGGGTCAGACCTCTGGTGCCCTCTGGGGCCCTCTGGGACTGAACCAGCACGTGGAAGATCTCTCTTTCTTTCTTTCTCTCTCTTCCCCTCTTCCTCCCTCTTTTTCAAGTAAAATGCAAATAAATAGAAAAAATGAATGCTCAGTAAGATATCTATGCTATAGATGAATGAAAGGTTTGATTCATCATGGGAAAGCTTCTTAGCTCTCAGGCCCCAGAAGAGTTTGCTTGGAGGGATCCTGTTAGATGATCTGGCTGTGTTTTTTGCTACCCCCACCTTCCACAAGGATTATACATACATCCTCCAGCCCAGCATAGGATTTATCTGCCTATCAGACAGAAGCCAGCCGTTCTCCCTTGTGGCTGCTCACGCATTTGTTGAAGTTCAGAAACCTTCCCAGAGGATTCTAGAAGTCCTGCGGCTTTATCTCCCACTTAGGATCTCCTTGTCTATGCCCTTCCCCCAATCCCTGCTTCTGTTTATGTGTGGATGTCTTCGGAGACAGCTTTCTCTAGGTAGCTCAGCCAGGAACCATGCAAAAACCAGAGAGACTGCAAGGCAGGCTCGCTCTCCAGGATTATGACAGATGGGGTTGTGAATTTCCATGGGAATGTGTACTCTGTTGTTTATGGAGTTATGCTGATGCTAGGGGAAAATTACTGGCTGTGTATTCATGGTGACAACAGTAGTCATAGCATAGATGCTCTTAAAACTGATAGGGATATTGAGGAAAGAAAGTATTAAGATAAAAATGCATATGCATTAAAGATGAACTCTAAAGAAAAATATTTAATAATAGATTATACACAACTGAAGGACTGAATTTTATCATATATAGCAAGAAATCATCCAGAATGCAGCAGAGTCAAAGAGATGGGAGTATGAAGAGGTTCTGCAAGAGTGCTGGAGGGAAGAGACGTCCAGCAGTCACCTAACAGGCATGCCAAGGAAAGGAGAATTCGAAGGAATGTAGCAGAGAGGCAATGTTCAAGTGCATAACGGCTGATGATTTTCAAGAGTCATTTAAAGGTAAATCATCCATTGCGTAAATTCCCAGCAGGATAAATAAAAAGGAATTAACACCTATGTATAGATTATAGTACAAATGTATACAACAAGAGCAACAGATGATGGTGCGAGCAGTTAGATCTTCTAGATCATTCTTTCAAAAACAATCAACCTAAGAAACAAGGAGATTTCTCACCAGTGACATTGGTACCTGGTAGAGTGGAGCCATTGTCCTTCAAACAGGTGGATGATAACAACTAACCTAGAATCGTATATTCAGAAAAACTTTCAAGAACAAAGAAGAAATACATTTTCAGATCAATAAAAACAAAGACTGAATCACCAAAACGCCTTTACTAGATGTAATTTTGAAGAACCTATTTCAAGAAATAAAGCAGAAAGCAAGGTACACAGTATCCTATAGAAGTAGAAGTTAAATGTCAACTGACTTTGCATACGTCAAGAGGACAGGACTAATGATAATCCAAGGACGCTCATTTTTAAAGAAGCAAATATCACAGCGCTATGTTAGCATGTTAAAATAAAGTTAACCACATATGCTATATTTAAATGAAGAGTATATCATCTTATTTAGAAGAGAGAAAAACAGAATTGAGAAGGAAATCAAGATAAAACATCAACTGAGAGCTGAAAGAGATCAGGAAAAGAAAAAAATAGGATAGAAAGAAATACCTCAAAAGTCAAATTCACTTTTATTAAAAGGCACAGATTATCAGAATGGCTAGAGGGAGGAAGGAAGGATTAGAAAACATGCTTAAAAAATAGAGCAAGAAGAGTGCTCCTAACTTCTGTTAGGCTAGTTTATTCCTTTCTAGCTTTTAAAAAGCTTTATTGAGATGTAACTATAATACCATCTAAGAACATAAATGGCACTGTGGTGTAGCAGTTAAACCACTGCCTGCAGCGCCAGCACTCAATATGAATTCTTGTCCCTGCTGCTCCACTTCTGATCCAGCTCCCTGTTAATGTGCCTGGGAAAGTAGTGGAGGATGGCCCTAGTCCTTGGGCTCTTGCCATCCACATGGGAGATCCGGAAGAAGCTCCTGGATCTTTGCTTTGGCCTGGCCCATTCTTCTTATTATTGCCATCTGTATTATCATTTGTTGAAAAAATAATTCCTTCCTCCAAATTCTTGGCACTCTTCTTGAAATCAATTAATCGTAAATGTACAGGTTTACTTCTGGACTCCCAATCCTGTGTCATTGATCTGCATGTCTTTTTTTTTAGCCTTCACTAAGGTATATTGATTACCTTCACTTTATAGTAAGTTTAGAAATCAAAGGCTGAGAATCCCCATACTCTGGTCTTCTTTTTCAGAATTGTTTTGGTTATTCTGAGTACCTCCAATTCCTTGTGAATTTTAAAATATGCTGTCAGCTTCCACAACGAAGCCATCTTAGATTTGATAGGAATTACATTTAGCCTGGAGATACAATTGGAAAGCAATGCATCATACCAATGTGAAGTCTTACGATCCATGAACATGTGATATGTTTCCATTTATTATGAGCCTATTAAATTTATTTCAATAATCTTCTGAGTATAGCTTCTGGACTTCTTTTTAAAATTTTTCTTTCAAAGTATTTTACTCTTTTTATACTATTGTGAATGGAATTGTTTTCTAAATTTTTTTGATTGTTTATTGCAAGTATATGAAAATATAAATGATTTTGAATATTCATCTTGTATACTGAGATCTTGTTGAATACATTTATTAGTTCTAATAAGTTTATAGTGAATTCCTTGGGATTTTTTATAAAGAAGATCATACTATATATTTACTGCATCTATTGAAATGATGATGTGATTTTCTTTTTTTATTTAGTTAATACAATGCATTATGTTGGCTGATTTTCAAGTGCTGAGTTTTTGCATTCCTGGGATGACTCTAATTTGGTCTGATGTGTGTGTGTGTGTGTATGTGTCTGTGAGTGTCTGTGTGTGGGTGTGTATTATATACTCACCATATACATTCTTTTTGTTAGCATTTTGTGCAGGAAATTTGTATGCAGTTTTGTAGAGATAGTGAGTTTTTATTTTTCTTGTGATGTTTTTGTATTCAGGATAATACTGGCCTCATTAAATGAGTTGGGAAGTATTACCTCATTATTCTGGAATGAATGGGCTTCCTCCCCTCTCCCTGTCCCCCATTGATATGTTGAAATCCTGGCTTCACATATGATATTAGATTAAATAAGGCCATGGGGAGGGAACTAAGTCAAAAGAGTAGAGGTAGGGTTGGTGCCCTTACAAAGAGAGACAGCAGAGCTCTCTCTCTCTCTCTCTCTCTCTCTCTCTCTCCCTCCTCCCCACCGCAGCACCCTTTCCACTTTGGGAGGACACAACAAAAAGACCACCATTTGTAAACCAGGAGGTGAGCCCTCACAGGAGATCCGGTCTGCTGGCGCTCTGTCCTTGAACTGCTCATCCTCCAGAATTGTGAAAGCATTTGTTCTTTGACACCTTGTTCATAGCAGTGTTGTTCTAACAACCTCTATTGACTAAAATATTAATAATCTATTTTCTTTTGAAAGAGTTTGTAAAGAATTATTTTTTTAAAGATTTACTAGCTTATTTGAGAGGCAGAGTTACAGAGAGAGAGAGAGGGAGAGACTGAGAGGAAGGTCTTCCATCTGCTGATTCACTCCCCAAATGGTCACAATGGCCAGAGCTGAGCCGTCCAAAGCCAGGAGCTAGGAGCCAGGGGCTTCTTCAGGGTCTCCCACATGGGTGCAGGGGCCCAACTACTTGGGCCATCTTCCACTGATTTTTCCATGCCACAAGCAGGGAGCTGGATCATAAGTGGAACAGCCAGGACAGGAACCTGCATCCATATGGGAGGCCAGTGCCAAAGGCAGAGTCTTAACCTACGATGCCACAGTGCCGGCCCCAAGAATTATTACTAATTCTCCTTTAAATACAGCAATGAACTCATCTAGGCCTGGACTTATTATTTAATTCCATTATGTATTGCACATTTATTTGTGTTGTCTGGTTATTTTTCATGTGATTTCAATAGTTTTCATCTTTCTAGATATTTGTGCATTTACCTAGATTATCTAGTTCGGTAATGCACAGATGTTTATAATATTTCTTTATCATATTTTTAGTGCTGTACAGCTGACAGTAATTCTACATCTTCCTTTTCTGATTCTGGTGACTTTTTTCTTTTCTCTTGGTCAACCTAGATAAACATTTGTGAATTTTGTTCATCATTTTATGTTTGAGTGTTATATACCTGGATGTAGAATTTTTGGTATTTCACTTGCTTGGTATTAACTAAGATTCCAAAATATGTGGTTTGGCATCTATCATTATTTTTGTTAATTATAAATCATTATTATTTTAATTATTTTTCCTTCTGAACCTTTTTGTCTTTCTTCCACTTCTATGATATTCCCAATAAGTGCTATGTTTCAATGTTTATAATTGTCCCGTCCTTGACTGTTTTGTTCCATGTTTTCCATTTTCCAGTTTTGAAAGTTTCTGTTGACGTGTGGTCCAGCTCACGATTCATTTGTTGCTTTGTGTCCAGGCTGTTCACGAGCCCATCAAGGCATTCTTGACTTCGGTTCTATTTTTAATATCTAACTCCTTCATTTTGTCTAGAGTTTCCTTTTCTATGCTCATATTGTCATCAGTTTTTGCATGCTGTCTTCTTCAACCAAAAGCACTCAGTCATACTTTACTGTATTATCTGTTTACTATGTGTATTTATTATTCATTATATATTATACATTAATATGTATTTATTATAAATATTTATTATCTTATTATATACTTATTAGTCATACTTTAAGCTTCTGGTCTGATAATTCCAAAATGTCTTCCATATTTAAGTCTGGCTCCGATGCTTGCCCTGTTTCTTCAAGCCATGTTTTGTTTTTGTTTCACTGTGCCTTGTAACTCATTGTTGAAAGTCGAATGCCTGTTGTCTGATGAATTGTGCTGGCTTCAGAAGCAGGTTTTTATTCCTCCAGGCCTGGGGAAACTCTTTTCTGCCCAAGGCCATGTGGATATTTATAAGATAATTCACAGGCCATACAAAATTACTAACTCTGAAAATAGCCTATGCTGTGGCATAGCTCTCTGCAGTGCTGGCATCCCATATGGGCGCCAGCTCGAGTCCCAGCTGCTCCACTTCTGAACCAGCTCTCTGCTATGGCCTGGAAAACAGAAGATAGCCCAAGTCCTTGGGCCCCTGCACCCATGTGGGAGACCTGTAAGAAGCTCCAGGCTCCTGGCTTTGGATCAGCCCGGCTCCAGCCGTTGTAGCCACTGGTGTAGTAATCCAGCATATGGAAGATCTCTCTCTCTCTGTGTAACTTTGCCTTTCAAATAAATAAATAACCCTTTATTCAAAAAATAGCCTGCTTTAGATTTGTTGAAGTTCCAGTCCTGTCTGTGGTTGCTTTGGCAGGGCCAAACTGAACGATTTCAAGGGCCTTCTACAGGCCAGGGGTTGGACGTTTCCCATTCCGAGTGATTCCCTCTATTTCCCCAGTTCATCAAATTTGGGGAACAGCAGTTTTCTCTGTGACTTAAATTCTTTGATGGATCTAAAAATCAAACTAGGTAACAGAAAAATAGAAGAAATCAATGAAACCAAATGCTGGTTCTTTGAAAGAATTAGCAGAATTGACGAACTTTTAGCTACACTGACCAGGAAAAATGTGAGAACACACATCACCAGAAGCAGAATGAAGGAAGGGTTATTACTGCCAACTTCACAAAAATATTGTACAGATTGGAAAGAATTATTGTGAACAAGCGTAAGTCCCAAGCCAATGAATGGTGTTCAATAGTATTCTGCCCTTTCAAGAATGTTTTGGGTAAGATTCTTTGAGTTTCTATACAAATATTATAATTAGATGGTCAACTTCTTTAAAAAATTGCAATGCCTCTGATTAGGATTATGTCCACACTACAGGTCAATTTTTAGAGGATAGTTTTTTTTTTTTTTAATTTATTTGTTTATTTGAAAGAGAGAGGGAAAGACAGAGAGAGAGTGAGTGAGAGAGAGAAATCGTCCATCACTGGTTCATCTCCCAAGGTGCTGCAATGACCAGGGCTGGGCCAGGTCGAAGCCAGACGCTTCATCTAAGTCTCCTATGTGGGTGCAGGGGCCCAAGTGCTTCAGCCATCTTCTGCTCCTTTCTCAGGTGCATATCAGGGAGCTGGGCCAGAAGTGGAGAAGCCAGGACCTGAACTGGCACCCATGCGGGATGCCAGCATTGCAGGTAGCAGCCTAACACTAGATCACAATGCCAACCCTGGATAATAATCTTAAAATACCAAGTATTCCAATCAGTGTCTGCTGGTATATTTTTTAAATATATTTTAAAATATTATTGTATTACCCTTGTTTCAGGTATACAACAGGACGTTATGAGAAGTTATGGTTACTATATGGGTGGTTATGTTGAAATAGTTACCATATGAATGGTTACTATAGTGAAAGCAATGTAAGTGATCACTATATTGAAACAAATGGTTACTATATTGAAAAAAAATCAACATATACCTCATGTCACATAGTTTATCCATTTTATCTCCTTATCAACTATAATATATTCATTTAGCAAAAATCATTAATAAATACACCATGGTCCTCTTGTTGTACATTAGGTCTTTACACCTGTTCATTCTTTATGTTACTACTTTTAATGGATATATAATATTTGTACACATTCTTAGGGTACAGTACAATAATTTGGTACAAGTATCCAGGTATAATAGGTTCTTTTAGAAGAAGGAAGGTATCAGGTCATAATATTGATCATTTTTATAGTGTCAATTCTTCCATCATTGCTCACATCAGACTGTCAACATGATGCTTATGAGTGTGAGGTCACTACAGATGCACACAATCAGGTGTTCAGGTCAACACTATTTCTAATCAATGAATGAAATTAAGTTGCACTTAATTTTTTGTATCTTTAATGACTCTAAAAATTAGTTTGTGGCTCTCATGGAAGCTGTTTACGGATCCTTCATTAGATTTATTCCTATGCAATTGATATTTTTATGCTATTCTAAATGATATTGCTATTTTTCATTCAATTTTATTGTCTTTTTTTGTTGTTAGTATAAAGAAATACAGGGGCTAGCGCTATGACTCAGTAGGTTAATCCTCTGCCTGCGGCACCAGTATCCCATATCGGCACCAGTTCTAGTCTTGGCCATTCCTCTTCTGATCCAGCTCTCTGCTGTGGCCTGGGAAAGCAGTGGAAGCTGGCCCAAGTCCTTGGGCCCCTGCACTTGTGTGGGAGACCCAGAGGAAGCTCCTGGCTCCTGGCTTCAAATTGGCATAGCTCCTGCCACTATAGCCATTTGGGAGTGAAGCAGTGGACAGAAGACCTTTCTCTCTGTCTCTCCCTCCCTCTCATTGTCTGTAACTCTACATCTCAAATAGATAGGTTTTAAAAAATACAATTAAATTTGTCAGTGTTGAGGATGAGGAGCAACTGGAATTTTGGTATGTTGCTCATTGCTGAGCACAATGATATAACTGATTTGGAGAACAATTGACATTTACTTATAAAGTTAAACATATGTTTTCCCTATAATACAGCAACTCCACTCTTAGGTATTATCCAAGAGGAATGAAACCATATGCTCACCAGAAATACTGTATAAAATATTTATAGCAGATTATTCCACAATAATCAAAAATCTGGAAGCAATCTAAATATAAATCAATAAAAATGGATAAACAATTTACGGTTTATTCATACAATGGAATCCTGCTAAACAATGAAAGCAAGGAACTGAAACACTAAGCAATATAACTGAATCTCAAAAAAAGGCACTCTGTGATTTTATTTACTTGCAATCCAACAGCAGCCAATATTAATCTATGGTGATAGTAATCAGAAATGTTTGTCTCTGGGAAGCGGGTGCAATCAGACTGGAAAAAGGCAATGGAAACTTTCTCTACATTTAGAAATGTTGTAAATTTGGAAATGGTATACATCTACTTTTGTGTTAAGATTGCGTGAGTGTCTACATTTGTTAAAACTAACAAAACAGAGCCTTGTAATTTTGTGTACTTTTACCGAATGTAAATTATACTTCAAGAGGACAAAGCTAGATGATTTATTAAAAAAAAAAAAAAAACTAGCTTCTTAATATAGTGAAAGACTGGAAAGCTAATGATGGATAGTCAATCAAACTTGAAAACCAAGCCTGATGGTTAATTTTGTGTGTCAACCCAGCTAGGCCATGGGTACCAAATATATAAAGAAACATTATTCTAGATGTTTCTGTAAAGGTATTTTTAGATGAGCTTAACATGTCAATCAGTAAACTGACAAAAGGTTAGCATCCCCCCATCCTAATGAGAGAGCCTCCTACAGTCAGTTGAAGGGCTTAGAAGAACACATGAGCTTTCTGGAAGAGGAGAGAGGTCCTACCAGCAGGCTGCCTTTGAATTCATGTCCTTCCTGTGTAGCCTAGTTATCAGCAATCCCACCCTGCAGATTTGGGACTTTGCAATCATATGGGCCAATTCCACTCTCTGTATACACAGTCTTTGATTCTGCTTCCCTGGAGAACACTACCTACCTAGTGACAGCAGGAATCCAGGCTGGTGAGTGGAACCCCAGATCCAGCTTCTGTTCTAGGGCATTTGTTGGAGGATGCCATGTTGAGTTGTATTTATGATGTCTCTTAGGGCTCGGGAGAGAGGAGACAAATTCTAGTGCCTCCCCAACATGAGGTGTCTATTAGGAGTCTCTCCACAATAAACCTGGATCCCCAGAAGTCTAAACCCTTTGCACAAATATAGATTAGAAATAAACTGACCTCCTCACCAAAGGAACCATCAGGGAAATAGTCTCCCACATTAACACTTAGAAACAAGGAGAAACAAATGCCTGCCCTGAGAATGTATAAACAGTTAGCCCTCATGGGAGCTTGTAACCTGAATTCATAATACTTGCATGATCTGAATAAAACCCTCAAGCAAAGAATTTAGTACAAAGTGATTCCAGGCTAGTGGGATTCCCAGGATATCTGGAAAAAGCACAAATCACTTTGGAAGAGCTTGCTTCAACACAGACCTCAAAATATTACATTGAAAATGATTGATAGATTCATTTGAGAGGCAGAGTAAAAAGAGAAAAAGAGTTACCATCCACCATTGTATTCCCTAAATGCCCCAAATACCCAGGAGTTAGGTCTGGCAAAACCAGGAGCTAAAAGCTCAATCCAGGTCTCCAACATGGGTGGCAGATACCCAACGACTTGAGCCATCACCTGCTTCCTCCCAGGGTGTGCATTTACAGCAAGCTAGAATTGGGAGTGGAGCCAGGACTCGAACCCAGTCACTCCAATAAAGGGCGCAGGTGTTCCAACAGGCATCTATACCACTAGGCCAAATGCCCAGCCCTCCAGAATCACATTTCTACAGGTCTAAGAAACTCAAGAACTGCTGTGGTTTGGATTTTATTGTCCTCTCCAAAATTTATGGGTTGATAACTTAATCCCCATGCAACAGTGTTGGGAGGGGAGCCTAATGGGGGTGTTCAGGTGACAAGGGCTCTGCTCTCATGAATGGGTCAATGTTACCACAGAAGGGACTTGAAGAGTGCCCTTGTCTGACAGATGATGACCAGATGGGGGTCCTTGTTTGCCCCTCTGCCCTGAGCCACACGATGACCAAAAAGGCCTTCACCACATGCCAAAACCTTGATCTTGGATTCTGCAGCCTCCAGAACTTTAAGAAACAAATTTCTGTTGTTTATAAATTACCCGGTCTCAAATATTTCCTATAACATCATTAAACAGACCAAGAGAGACCCAACGTTAAGAACTCATAGTAAGAAACAGAAGCCGAAGCAAACTTATCAGACAAAACAAGGCATTCAGCCTAGTTAAACATTGCTTGGGATGCATGCATATCAGGGTGGCTGTGATCAAGCACTAGCTCTGCTTCTGAGTCCAGCTTCCCGCTAATCTGCACCCTGAGAGGTGCCAAGGCAATGGCTCAAGTTGTTGGTTGCCTCCCACCTACGTGAGAAACTTGACTTCAGTTCCTGGGTCTTGGGGTAGGCCTAGCCTACCCCGACTGTTGTGACATTTGGGCAGTGAATCAGTGGATGGAAGATCTCTCTCTCTCTCTCTCTCTCTCCTTCTACCTTTCAAACAAGTTTTTTAAAAGCTTTAAAAATTAAGATAATAAAATTATCAAACACAGGACATAAAATGAATAGTTTTAATACAGTTCAAGAAATGAAACTAAAAATTTAACTGCACAGCAAGAAACAATAGAAAGATTAAATTTAAGAAAAAATGTCTAGTAATAAAAATGTGATGAGCTAAATTTAAATAATAAAATGTGATAAAATGTGAGGCTTGTGAGATTTACATGTAAAGGTCTCATTGGATTTCAAGAAGACAATAATGAGAGAATAGAGTGCAAACACTGTGCATTCATGTATTTATTTATCACTTTTGGTGCTAACATTGAATCAATGTCTGATGCCTGGAAGAAATTCACAATAATTTTGATCTCTGATTTTTTTTTCAAAAATGCTTATTTTCAAAAACCAATAAAAATTTGACACATTTATTTTCAGTAATTGAATAACAGTAATTGTGGACATACACAGACCCAAAAGATTTCAAGGAACTTTTGACCCTATCCTAATATTTGTGTGAGTTTATTTTTTATAATTGTTAACACATTCTGTTCTTAAATTTTCCTAAGAATTCAGTTAACACAAAATGAATGATTTGGGGACAATATTTAGCCCAGTGGTTAAGACACCATTTGAGGGCCAGCAATGTGGCTTAGTAGCTTAATTTCCTCCACCTGAGCACAGGCATCCCACATGGGTGTCAGTTTGAGTCCTGGCTGCTCCACTTCCAATCCACTTTCTCCTAATATGCCTGGGAAAGCAGTGGAACGTGGCCCAAGTGCTTGGGCCCTGTACCCACCTGAGAGACCCAGAAGAAACTCCTAGCTTCTGGCTTTTGCCTGGCCTAACCCTGGCCTCTGCGACCATCTGGTAAGTGAAATAGCAGATGGAAGACATCTCTCTCTGTAACTCTGCTTTTCAAATAAATAAAATAAAAATTTTTTTTAGAAAAGACACTAGTTGAGATGCCAGTATCCCATATCAGGGTGCCTGAGTTTGATACCCAGTTCTGGCTCCTGACTCCAGCTTCCTTGTAATGCAGACACTGGATGACAGCAGCGACAGCCCAAGTGATTGGGTTCCTGCAACCCACATGGGAGATCTACACTGAGTTCACAAAGCTGACCCTGCCCAATCCCAGCCATCGTGGCCTTTTAGGAAGTAAACCAACAGCTGAGATCTCTCTCTCTCTCTCTCTCTCTCTCTCTCTCAAATTTGAACAAAATTTTAAAAATAAATGTTTTGAATTTTTATTTCCTGAATTTTTGAACTCCTGTTTCTTTTGAGTAATTTATGTTTAAATAGATTCATTTTCTTTCCATTATGATGGTTAACTTTCTTATCACAGTAGTAGCCTCAGATCCACAAGACAGCACACTTGTTTTTTTAATCATGTAATAGGTTCAGATTTGGAATCATGTGTCCCATTAATTCTTTTCTTCCTCAGCCTACGTATCTTATTGACATGGAAAACTCTGACGTGAAACCGAGATGACAAAAGGCTACACAAGCTTCGCTCTAGAGAACATTCCTCTTAAACTTACTCTACTGGACTGGACTTCCAGTGTCCTCGTGACTCCCAAATCAGAATAAATGCTTTTTCCTGAGGAGCTAGTTGTAGGACTGTTCAGCTAAACATCACAAATGCCCCACACGATTTTACTCACTTGTTTTACCAGTCTATATGGAAATTATCAGTACTATGCTTTGTCCAATGAAGCAGAGGAAATGGAAAAGGTGCCACTATTAAATTACTGCTAGCAGGTTCATTGTCAACATGCTATATAACTTGGGACAACACTGATTCAGAAAATTATAAAAGCAAAATGACTTTCTTGCAGATGGATGAATCTGCAGCCATTATTAAGAGTGCTCAGTTAATAGCACTAATTAGAAGCCCTCAAGAGAAATGCTTTATAGAACATGATTAGTTCTGCAAAGACATACCAAAACAAACTACTGAGTATGAAATATGGAAAGCAATAAATGAGTACTTGGAAACAAGGTCTTAAACAAATACAGTATATATTTTGCATTGATTGTACATATGAAAAGACAAAGACACAAAGTCTGTGTTTCAAAACACTTGAGAAACTCTAAGAGCCAAGGTTACGATTTATATGTAAAAGTTACTGTTATTACAATGGTCGATATAATCAACTGATATATTCCAGCCTTAATTCTATGTAAAAAAAAATTGGATAGGCAGGTGTTTGGGTGTGCTCAGGAAGGCTGAAAGCTTTCTGGCAGAATGAGTTGTCTCATTCTGTGGGTGTCTGTACCTCCCACTGTCTTTGACCTGTTTTGTAGCTCTGTTGAGATAAAAGTTATAAGGGCTGATCGTGATAAAGACTTTCTGATTGATGGTAATGTAAGTGGACCTGCTCATAGAGGTACAAATCAGTTTTGTTCATTGGGGGATAGAATTGAGTTTTTTTCACATGTGAATAGATGATTTCAAACATTATACTATGTTGTCCTTGGGCTGTTGACCAGTTTTCATCTATTTGTAAATTTATTCGGTATTCCTCACTGTCTATACAGGATGCTGTCCTTTGGAGTCTCTTTTGAACACTTTTTAACATCTTACCGGTTTCCTCATTAACTAATTGGTTGGGTAGACTCTTTTACACCTGTTCATTTCATAGTTCTATGAGAGTCAACGTACCTTTTTTAAAAAAAGATTTAATTATTTGAAAAACAAAGTTACAGAGATAGGTGGGGGGGGGGATGGGGAGACACACACTCACACACACACAGAGAGGGGGAGAGAGAGAGATAGAGAGAGAGAGAGAGAGAGAGATCTTCCAACCGATGGTTCACTCCCTAATTAGCCATGCCGGAGTTGCACCAATCTGAAGCCAGGAGCTGGGAGCTTCTTCCAAGTCTCCCACGCAGGTGCAGGGGCCCCAAGAGCTTGGGCCATCTTCTGTTGCTTTCCCAGGCCATAGCGGAGAGCTGGATCAGAAGTGGAGCAGTCAGGACTTGAACCGGCCTGCACTGCAGGCGGCAGCTTTATCTGGCTCTCCACAGCACCGGCCCCAAAACTACCTTTTTAAAAAAATCCCTTTGCAATAGAAATAAGTTCTAGCTTTTCACTGACATTAAACATTATTTTACCTATATTCAATATTTAATAGCTTCCATAATATATTGCAATGTAAATATAATGGAGTTGTTTCACTGAGCCCTATTGACAAAGGGCGAACATAAAATTCTTTGTTCAAGATAGAGTATTTTGAAAGTGAAAGGAAACAGCTTTGATCATCACACTGGCACAGGAGGTTGGAATGAGAAGAGTCCTGGACAAACCAGTGTTGTCTTAGGCAAACTAGGCTGTATGGTCATCCTATAAAAGTAATCCTAAATTCTCTCTTACTTATGCCAATGTGCCATACAAGTGCTATTTTTGATGTGTGCCATGCAGTGAAAAATATGGGGCAATACTGCTGTACAACTTGATGGCATATGAACACACCATAATTCATTAATATTCCTGTTAGTGAGTATTCAAGGTGTTCTCAAAGTTTTACAATTACAAATAGTCTTGCTAGGAATATTTTTGCACATTTCTCCTTGTATGCACTTGGGAGATTTTCCCCAGAGTGTCTGTCTAGAAATGTCCTTATTTGAAATGTGTGACTGTGTTCAAATTTTCAAGAAGTTTGCAATTTGTTTTCCAAAGTAATCACACTCATTCATGCTCACACACTGGCTTATAAATGGTCTGTTTCTCCACATATCTGCCAACACCTAACAATACCAGACTTGTGAATCGTTACTTCCAAGACTATGAAACCATTTCCCATGCTTTCCATATGCTATTCCCTAATAAGAGAGAGCCTAAATATTTTTTTTTTTTTTGACAGGCAGAGTGGACAGTGAGAGAGAGAGACAGAGAGAAAGGTCTTCCTTTGCCGTTGGTTCACCCTCCAATGGCCGCCGCGGCCGGCACGCTGCAGCTGGTGCACCACGCTGATCTGAAGCCAGGAGCCAGGTGCTTCTCCTGGTCTCCCATGGGGTGCAGGGCCCAAGCACCTGGGCCATCCTCCACTGCACTGCACTCCCTGGCCACAGCAGAGAGCTGGCCTGGAAGAGGGGCAACCGGGACAGAATCCGGTGCCCCGACCGGGACTAGAACCCGGTGTGCCGGCGCTGCAGGCGGAGGATTAGCCTAGTGAGCCACGGCGCCGGCCGAGCCTAAATATTTTTAAACAGTACATGTTGCCCCTTGCTTTTGCTTCTGCACAACTCTTATTTTTGCCTGATTTTTCTCTGGGTTCATTTGCTGATCTTTTTCTTAACGCTTCATGGAATTTGTTCAAATCACTCAGTAGTAAAAATTTTTTTGTCACACTTGCTGCAAACATCTTATCCCAGGTTGTAGCTTATCATTTCCCTTTATTTATGGGCCTTTGGATGTAAAGCAGTTTTTATTTTTGATGTCAGATTTATCAACTTCCTTCTCTCTGGTTTGTGGTTCTTGCTTCTTGTTAAAAAATGCTCTCCCACCCTAGAATTATAATGACATTGTCCTAGATGTCCTTTGAAAATTTTCAGTTTCCTTTTCACACTCAGGTCTTTAAGCAACCTGGACCTGCCTTTGGTTTACAAGCAAGGTGGGACTGCCTTCCTATGTAGTTTTTTTCCCCCACAGTCATAACCAATTAGCCCAGTTCCACTTTTTCCATTGCTCAGGGTGCCCCCGGCTCATCTGCAAGGTCGGCTGTGCCACAGACCCACCTTCTGTGTAGCTGTGTTTAGATCTGTGTTCTCTGCTCTCCTAGTGTCTTCGTCTCATCTGTGGCAATACCACACTGTCTTCCATTCCTTGTACAGTGTATTTGGTGTCTTGTGGGCAAGCATCTCTACCTGATTTCTTTAGTCAATATTTTTTGGGAAATCCTCAGCCTTTTATTGTCAATAAATTTTTTTCAAATTTTCTTAAAAATAATTCTGAGACTTTGTAGGAACTTCTAATAAATGTTTTGCTAAACGTGATGTAAGTTGATATATTTAGGATATCATCACTGTTGATCAATGAACATATTATAGTGCTCCATTTATTTAGACTGTTTTTTTATCTTTCAGTGAAACTTCATCTTTTCTTCCACAAAGGTTATGTATACATTTTGTAAGATTAATTCCCTGCTAGCTTACATATTTCATTCCACTATTCATGCTACCAGCTTTTAAGAATTTATTCTTTTTTTAAATTTTAGAGTTCAAGGGACAAAAAGAGAAAGGAGACAGACAAACAGACAAAGAGCTCCCATCCATTGGTTCATTCCCCGAATGCCTATAAGTGACTAGGATTAATCTGGGGCCAAAGATAAGAGCTGGGATCTTAATCCAAGCCTCTGACATGGCTGGCAAAAATTCAGCTACCTGAGCCAACCCCGCTGCTTTCCAAGGTCTGTATTAGCAGGATGCTGGAAGCAGGAGTCACAGCTGGAACTCAAACCCAGGTACTCCACTATGGGACAACAGCGCCTTAAATGCCATCTTGACTACCAAGCAAAATACCCTCCTCCATCATCTCACTTTTGTAAATTGCATTTTCTAACTCTCATTGCTGTTGGTAGAGTCACAATATTGACCTAAGTTGATCATATGTCTACTGATATTGCTGAACTCTTATTAATGAAGTTCAAGGGCTAGAAAGATAAAAACTATTTTCTCCCTTGCAGCTAAGATTCTAGATAGGATTTGCACATGTGAGTCTGAAAATGTGAATCAACCTACTATGAGTATGCCACATGCCTAGTGTGATTGCTGGTTTTGGCTGGGAAACATAGTGTTGACGGCACTTGGCTTTCTCTGACAGTTTTCAGACAATGCAGAATCTAGACCCCAGCTGCATGGGCTCTAACTATGTGCTTTGCTGGTGCAGATCATGGTAGAAGTGGAATGAGTCTCAACCTGAAAAAGTCAGTGCAGCTTTTGGATTCAGCACGTGACTTCCTATTTCCTAAAACATATTACTCATCAAAAATTTCTCAAGGAAATAGATAGTTAGCAGCTCTATAATACAAAATAGAAACATTGGATTAAAACGCACCTCCCCAAAGAGAAACAATGTAGACAAACAAGAAAGAAAGGAATAATTCCAATTCCAGTCAAGAAGATAAGAGCACATTGCAATTCATTTTGTGACATGAGCACAAGGTTGATAGTGAATAAGGAGATGGACAAGAAAAAAGATAATCCATTGAGAGTTTTGACCATGAACTTTACCGTAGAGAGAAGCACACTAGGTAGAAATTGGATACTGATGAACCAGTGCAAACAAACCACACTTCATTTATCAGCTGGTAGACATCTCTGTCTCACCATTTGCGAGAGATGCTGGTTTTTCAAGAAATCCAGCCTGTGCAGAAGGGGGAGAGGATGGATATGCTAAGTAATCTATTCAGTCATTCCATATCCATATCAAACATCATCATACTGCACCTATAAATATTGATGATTTTGAATTATATCCTTTCTGTGGATCTTACATTGTAAATCTCTGAGATGTACAATAAAATGTATTTAAGAACATAATTAAAAAAAATTTTTTTTTTCAAAAAGAAAGAAGAAATGAGCCCTTGGTCTAGTGGGTAAGATGTCCACATCCCTTGGGGCCATCGCTGTGGCACAGTGGGTGAAAGCCCTGGCCTTAAGCGCTGACATCCCACATGGGCACTGGTTGTAGTCCTGGCTGCTGTGCTTCTGATCCAGCTCTCTGCTGTGGCCTGGGAAAGCAGCAGAAGATGTCTCAAGTCCTTGGGCCCCTGCACCCTGGCTTCGGATCGGTGCAGCTCCAGCCCTTGTGGCCATCTGGGGAGTGAACCAGTGGATGGAAGACCTCTCTCTCTGTCTCTACCTCTCTCTGTAAATCTGTCTTTAAATATATATATATATATATATATATATAATCTTTAAAAACAAAATTCCACATCCCATAAGACGTCCATTTCCCAAAGTGCCAGGGTTTGAATCCCAGCTCCAATTTTGATTCCAGCTTCCTGGGAGGCAGTAGGTGATGACTGGCATACTGGGTCCCTGCCACCCACATGGGAGACCTGGACTGAGTTCCAGGCTCCTGTTTTTGGCCTGGCCCAGCCTCAGCTCTGTGGGCATTTAGGAAGTGAACCAGCAGATGGAAGGAGTCTCTTCATCTGTCACTGTCTCCATGTGTGTCTCTGCCTTTCAAATAAAATGAAAATGAACACATTAAAATTAAAAATTTTTAAAAAGAAACAGGGGGCAGTTACTAAGCTTAGCAGTTAAGACTCTGCATAGGACATTTGTGTGCTGTATCAAAGTGCCTGGGTGGCCAGCTCTCTGCTATGGCCCGGGAGTACAGTGGAGGATGGCCCAAGTGCGTGGGCCCTGCACCCCATGGGAGACCAGGAGAAGCACCTGGCTCCTGCCTTCGATAAGTGTGGTGCGCCGGCCGCAGCGTGCCAGCTGTGGCGGCCATTGGAGGGTGAACCAACGGCAAAGGAAGACCTTTCTGTCTGTCTCTCTCTCTCACTGTCCACTCTGCCTGTCAAAAAAAAAAAAAAAAAAAAAAAAAACCACACACACACACACACAAAGTGCCTGGGTTCGAGTCTTGGCTCTGCTCTCAATTCATGCTTCCAAGTAATGCACAGCTTGTGGGGCCGTGGGTAATAGCCCACGTGTTTGTGTCCCTGCCTTCCATGAGGGAGTCCTGGATTGAGTTCCTGGCTCCTGACTTTGGCCCCAGCCTAGCCCCAGTCACTGTGGGGAGCACACAAGAGGACGATAGTTTTTTTTCTCTCTCCATCTCTCACTATCATGTCCTGTCTTTTGCCTCTCAAATTAATTAATTCTTAAAAATAAATTCAACTTAAAGTCAAACTGTCAATTCCATGCCCTGCCTTGTGTGAGCCCAAACTTTACCTTTCATGATTTTCCTGCTATTAACATGCTAACCCTGCCCAAATTCTCCAGTCTCTCAGGATGGAGACAGACAGGTTGTATTTATAGCTTTTAAGGATTTGATTTAAAAATGATAACAAAAGAAGACTTATTCCTAAGCTTCACTCAAGCCAACTCAATTTCTGCAGCTGGACTCATGCACCCAGGTGTTTTACAACCTGGATGGTAGGGCCGGCGCCGTGGCTCACTTGGTTAATCCTCTGCCTGCAGCACCGGCATCCCATATGAGCGCTGGGTTCTAGTCTTGGTTGCTCCTCTTCCAGTCCAGCTCTGTGCTGTTGCCCAAGAGGGCAGTGAAGGATGGCCCAAGCACTTGGGCGCCTGCACCTGCATGGAAGACCAGGAAGAAGCACCTGGCTCCTGGCTTCGGATCAGCACAGCGCTGGCCATAGCAGCCATTTGGGGAGAACTTTCTCTGGCTCTCTCTCTGTCTATAACTCTACCTGTCAAATAAATTAAAAAAAAAAAGGTGAAGTTAAAAAAAAACCCTGGATGGTTTTGAATGGGCACCCAGGGCTGAAAACCAACTGTAAACCTAGAGACAGCTAAGGGGAGGAGAAATATGGCGTCTCTGGACATGATGCAATCAAAGACACAGACTCAAACTCTGGTTAACAAAGTGGAGGAATCAGACCACATCACCTTAAGATTTATTATAGTCAAGAAAAAGAAAGCTTGGGCCTCATTCCAAATCAACTGAATTGGAATTGGGAGGAGACAGGTAGTATTTATCAAAATCTTCTCAGGGACTGTAACCTGCAACCAAGATGGAGAAACTCAAATCTACCAAGGGCAACACTGGAATATTTGTGTCTGGGATTTTGAAAAAGGTACTTCAACTTCTACAGGTAGAGAAACAGAATTAATGAAAGATCTGGAGGAAATATGTCACTATACTCCCCCATACCCCACCACCACCAAAGTTGCCTCTCAAGGCTGGCAACCCAAAATTGCTATCACAGCCAAGACACTGGCCAGAACTATGCTGAAAATATCCAGCATGACCACTGACTGTGTCCTTGTAATGAGGTTTAGCCCATTATAAGATTATTAAATTCCATTATAATGGCTGACATTCCCACTCCCATCATGCACCTGATACCATGACATTCCCAAGACTTCCTAAAAAGACCAGAATATGGAAAATGGGCAATCATTGAATTCTTGGAAATACCCACCCTTTCTTGGGAAATTCTACCTAAAACACCACCCCCTTCACTCTAGATCACAAAAAGGGATGCCGCCAATCTCTTAGGCTTTCAAGAACAAGCCTGCACTCCCTCTTGAGTGTGTAATTTTACCTTGCTAATAAACCTTACTCCTATCCTCGAATTCTTGTGTGCATCGAGACAAGAACCTGGACCCCTCAGCCTCCTAATACAAACCACAGGACTGGATTATTTACTTAGAGTCTTTAGAAGATGGAGTTTTCCCTCGAGGAGAGGAAATGTAAAACAATATCCCATTATCCAAGACGTCTCTTTCTGAGGTCCTAGTTACTATAGTCAATCTTGGCCTGAAAGTGTTAAATGGAAAATTCCAGAAATATACAATTCAAAAGTTTTAAATAAATTATACTGCATTGTATAAATATTGTTAAAATTGTTCTAGTTTATTTGTAGTTGCTGTTGTTAATCTCTTAAGCACTAATTTATACATTGAAGTTTATCATAAGTATGTGTGCACAGTAGACTGCATCATATACACAGGGTTCAGTACTGTCCAGCATCCACTGGAGGCCTTGGGGTTTGTGGCCTGCAGGTAAGGGCAGACAACTGTGCCTGCATTCGATCAACATTAGAACAGCTTCATCCTGTAACAACAAATGAGGATTTAAGAAAGCAAACCTCGGCCACGCCGTGGCTCACTAGGCTAATCCTCCGCCTGTGGCGCCAGCACACCGGGTTCTAGTCCTGGTTGGGGCGCTGGATTCTTTCCCGGTTGCCCCTCTTCCAGGCCAGCTCTCTGCTGTGGCCTGGGAGTGCAGTGGAGGATGGCCCAAGTGCTTGGGCCCTGTACCCCATGGGAGACCAGGAGAAGCACCTGGCTCCTGCCATCGGATCAGCGCGGTGCACTGGCCGCAGCACGCTGGCCGTGGCAGCCATTGAAGGGTGAACCAACGGCAAAAGGAAGACCTTTCTGTCTCTCTCTCTCACTGTCCACTCTGTGAAAAAAAAAAAAAATCTTGGCCTAAAGCAACATTTCCTTGTCTCCCTGAGTTCAAGGGGAAAATTGTCCTCACTGGCAACACATGCAGGTGCCTAAGCTTAGACTGAGCATAGAAAGTGAGCTGGCAGGGGATCAGCCCCATAGCAAGCCCTCGGTGAGATCCGGGATGTACATTCTGGACGTGTTCATCTTGAGTCGCAGGAAAAGCAGCCATGCTCTGGACTCCCCACTTCGGGAAAGAGGTTGTGAGTAGACCTGAACCCTGCATCTACTTTTCCGTAGAGACCTTCAAGGGTAATCCCATCATGTCTTCCATCACCGCGTAGCTCCTTCCCCAGGCCCTAGGGTCTCTAACACGTAGACATGGGTAGTGGCAGGACAGGACACAGTCCCTGGGCCCTGCAGAGAGACTGAATCAATGTCCGCATGTTTATAGAGCCTTCAGAACCCTCTCCGCTGGCCTGAACTGTTTCTCATTCCCTTCTCCAAACACATTTTCCTTCTTCAGATTGTTTGAATTCTTTTCTTTTTCCATCTTTGAACGGGCCAAAGAAATAACGGGCTTTGTGGTGAGGGCAAAAGGAAAGAGTTGGCTGCTGGTACGCCGGCCTGAATGGAAGAGTTCACTCCAATCCGATCTGCAGTTTATTTTGGCTGGCGTGCCTACTCAAAAACAAATAAACTTGATTCATTAAATTTGGAAATACGAGTTTTGCTCAGCACTGGGATGGAAGTGGGTCAAGCTGGGTCAGGTCTATTTGTGGGTCAATAAGTGGGGCTAATTCTGGCTTGGCTCAGCACAACCACAGCCCTGAGTGTTCAGAAATGCTCTCCTTTCTATTTAAAGGTCAGAGCTAAAAGAAAAACATGTGCCCACTTTGAACTCTGCATTTCAGAATTACAACGTCACAACAGCCAGGCCAAGAAGTGTAAAGCCCTATGGAAAAAGACAGGGGTAGGGGTATGGGTAGGGTGGGAGAGAGTGAATCTGAAAGGCAGTTTCGGAGATTGAAATATAGTTATGTTTGTATTAAAAATGAGCTGAGTTAATTAAAATCAATACCCCAGATTTGATGTATTTGCATCTTTGAGTATGCCATGACAGTAAATTCAGTTGGGTCAAAGTTTACGATTGATTGATTGATTCTATTTGAGAAGCAGAGACACAGAGGAGACAGATCTCTCATCCACTGGTTCATTCCCAAATGCCCACAGTAGTCAGGGCTGGGCCAGGCTGGAGCCAGGACCTGAGACCTCAGCCCAGGTCTCCCACAGGGTGGCAGGGACCCAGGTACTTGAGCCATCGGCTGCTGCCTCCCAGGGTGTGAGTGGGAAGCCGGAATCAGGGGCAGAGAGAGGACCTGGAGGCAGGTACTAGGGTGTGGGATGCAGGGACCCACGCAGCTCTAATCCACTGCACCACGAGCCCTTCCCTGGCTCCTTTTGTTTCCTGGGCTTATCCTTTACTCTCACTGACTCCACACTTATGGGTCGCCTGCTTTGTGCCGCGTGGTGTGGAAGGCAGCTCAGAAGCCGATGTTTGCATTCTCGTGGCCGTTTGCCCCACGCACCCGGGCTGCCCCTCGCAGCCCTCTTGAAACGCGACCTTTCGTCTCCCCCTCGCTCGTGGACTCCCTCTGAATCCGAATTTGAGGCAGTTCTCAAGTATCTGCCAGGATCTGCATGCCGACGCCACTGAGACGCCGTGCTTGGCTTCCTGGCCTCCTCGCTCTCCCTAAGTAATTAAGTCCCCTAATGAGAGTGAAGCATCATTACAATAATATTGATACCTGCTGCAGTCACTGGCATTCTGGCTTTTCAATTTCCAGTATTTGCCTTGGCTCAAGTGGCTCGGGCTGACGCGCCGGAAGGTCACGGGCGCGGGGCTGTGGTGCAGGCAACAGCTCTGCTTAGCATGCATGGGGGCCTGCGCCTTCCTGGCGTGGTACAGCTAATCTTTCAAGTTGTCCTTTTTTGACTTTCTCAGTTTAATCAGTTTAATCTCATCTCCCCTCTCTTCTGATTACAAGGATTTTCTGTAGAAATCTTGCCTCCACAATAAAACCATGTGGCAATTTATTCTCATATTGATTCCAACGTTTCTGTTCCTCCACCAAAGAACCCTTCATGGGGGAAGGGAGGAGGGGAGTGGGGAGCTGGGAGACAGACGAGACAGCCTGGAGGATGGGCAGGGAATGGAAGCAGTCTCTTCTCATACCTTCCTGCCTAGGAAACCTAAATCCATGTTAAGTGTCCTGCAAGCAGAAATGACAGCCCAATTGGAAAGTCTCCACAGTGATTAAAGTTAGTTAGAGACAGCTGAACCAAGCAGGGCTTGCTTTCTATTTCCATACAAAGAGTTGGGTGTGTGTGCGTGTGCGTGTGTGCGTGTGTGTGTGTATACATCACACACATGTGCACGTGCAGACACACACACACCACACTCTGAAATCAGGCTCAGCTGTGAACAAGGGTACTTCAGAAAGTTTATGGAAAATGGAATGAAAAGATTATTTTGATGCCAAGAAATTTTGAAACCCATGCATGTTCAACATCTTTTAAAAAGTTCCTGGAAAATGAATGTTTTGAGAAAACTGTGTAGATTTCATTTTTTTTTTTTGCACCCAACTAAGCTTATATTTTGATTCTGTTGTCCACAGACTTTTGCAAGTCCCCTCAGTTGGAAGGGGAGGAATTTCACAGCAACTTCAAGGATCCAGTGGGTTCTTCCTCAACTTCTCCTGGCCCACTCGGGAGGCACAGCTGATGGCCGGGCCCTGAACAGCAGAGCTATTTGCCGAGAGAAGGGAAAGGCCAAAGCATGTGGGGAGGTGGGGAGGGGCAGGGGATGACGTATTTAGGCACTGTTATTGGACAGCCCTGTGAAGATGGCACTCAGCACTGTGCACACAGTTCTAGATGGTCGTTGAGTGGTCTGAGGGCAGAGGGGAGTAATTACGAAATAAGTGACAGCTTGCTGAGTGCTCTGTAGGTCATATTTAAATATTACATATTGAACTTATAGGAGTAATTGTTAAAAATTTTAGAAGTAGGGGAAAACCAGTAAGCCACTTATTGAACCACATCGTGCCCCCTGGAAAATGGTATATAGAATACAGAAAATATTTTTTCATTACTAAGACACAGTTAAATGTTCATTCAGACATTGAGTTTATTGGAGGTCAGATAAAATGGCCAAAAGTAAGTCAATGAAAAAAGAAGAGAAGTTTCTGAAGGAATTCATGTGCTGGAGATCCCTAATGAGTTGCTTCTTTTAAAATTCTCAACTTCTGTCCATTTGTTCTGCTACAAAATACAGCAATCATTAAATATTCCCCGGGTGCTGAAAAAAAGTTGAGTTTTGCAAGTATTACACTTGGTTCTAAAACTCATAAGGCTTTATCCTTTAAATGGACCAGAGCTTTGCCCCAAATATTTGTCTCTTTCAAAGAGCAATGTATAGGTAATGGGTTGGTACAATAACCAGGACTGTGCCTAGAGACCAAAGTCAGGAGCCCAGGACTCAATTCAAGTCTTCCACGTGGGTGGCAGGAACCCAACTACTTGAGCCATCACAACTGTTTCCCAAGGTCAGCATTAGCAGGAAGCTGGATTCAGGAGCTGGAGCCGTGCATCAAAACCAGATATTCTGCAGTGGGGTACAGGCCTCCTAACGACTAGTTTAAATATCCCCCTCTAAGAGCCAAATATTTCACATAGTAAATAGGTTGCATTTTCTTGCTCTCCAGTGACTCTTGGTAGTCTGTCTTCAGGGTTTCTGAAGATAACGACATTGTATAGTATACCAGCAGAAAAGAACATCTGTTTTAAGAACCATGAACTTTTGTCTGTCTGATCTGTTCTCATTCTTTCCCTCCCCATTTTGCACCTCTGTATTTCTCCACTGATCTAATCTACACAAAATTAAGAGATGGAAAAAAACACTAAACAGCCATAATTTCATCTCCTTTCAAAAGGTAACCCGCCACCTTGCCTGTTAAATAATTCTGCATGATATAAAACACCCCATTCTTTTCTTAAAGCCTATGTTTCCCGTCCCCTTTAAATGGAAGTCTTTGGTTCACTGGGGCTTACATGCTTAATGACAGCGTGGTGGAAGTAGCCCACGAGAACAATGCATCCATTAATCTGCCTCATGCTTAATTGGTAACTACTGTATGGGCTGGCATTTCAAACACAGATTGCAAATGTACTTGAATTAGTTACTGTTTAATTGATACAACTGGCACTGGGCCTGGAAGCAACATGCAGCTACTGTAAAAAGAGAAAGGCTTGAAAGGAGAGAGAACAAAATATGATTGGGATTCACCCTTTATGTATTTATATCAATTGTTCATGGAATATAGTAACCTTTTTTCATACTGCGTTAGCATGAAATAGACCAAAACAGGCTGCAAATAAAAGTCTGCAATACTTGCTGACATAAGGAAAGCAGTGGTCTCTGTCTTCCCTCTTCCCTTTCTCTGTCATCCGTACCCTACCAGGGATAGTTCTGTATGTAGAGCTGACAAGTGGGGGAATGCAATATTTATCAACTTTCAAAAGGGAGGAAAACATTTATTTCTTTGCTGAATTCTATGTAAAATAATTGAATGGGTAAAAGCATTAAATTGAATTTTTCTACACTTTTTGAAAGTTAAGTCACTTTTTAGGTTTAAATGATTTTGCTTCATGTAAAATATACAACCACTATCTTGGTTTTACAGGTATATGCAAATTGTGTAAGAGCTGATGGCTTTTTTGTCCTTGAGCTTCATATAAAAGAATCAAGTTCTTTGTCCCGTCTGTGGTGAGAATCCTCTTATTGTTGAATAAGCAATTATTGAGCAACTGGTGCAAATCCGGTTTGGTCTTAACATTGTGCAGGATACTAGGTAAAGCTGATCTCAGGAAAATTATCAATGAGTTCCCATCTACCAAAATCGAGGGGAAAGCTTTGATTACAACTTTTGAAAAACAAACAAAAAAAAGACTTGCACTTCACCTTTGTTTTGCATGAAGTGACTCTCTTTGGCTGAATCTTTGTAGCATTGACTTACCTCACATAACGCCTCCCAGACTTTGTTCCGTCTCTCTGACATCTCATTTGCTTTTGGAGGCATCTCATCCTCCAACCAACAGTTAAATGTGAGAGGTGAATATTTCATATCTCTTTCGCTCTGCACACTTTTTCTGAGCAACCTAATTTGATGCTACTGACTTCACCTACACACAACGAGAAGTAAACATTGTGTCACAAATCCTGGGAAATTTTTCACGGCAAACAATGTGTATTTTTTTAAATGGTTGCAAACAATCTCCTAGTAGTTTCCAGTTCTCTCTTTGCCAGACAGAAACAGCTCTTGTTGCCTCCACTATCAGCGCCTCTCCAATCCATTTTACAGAGAGGGTTCCATGGCGAGAGAACGCGCCATCTCTTGCCGAAGCTCCTCCACTGCTCACTCTCGGGTTCTGATCCCTGCATATTTTTAGTTTTCTTTTTCCCATTCTCCCGGATACTCCCAGGCTCCTCCACCCAGCAATTCCCTCTGCTTCTTCAAGGCTCAATTCAGGTCTCCTCATTCTGCAAAGCACCCTTTAGCCATCCTTGGCTAAGGCTATGTTCCTCGCTCTCTCGTCATCCACCAGGTTTCCTTCCATGACAGAGTTTATCACTTGTGCTGTGACACTAACGGTGCTGTGGCCTTCTTGTTAGACTACAGTATTTTGCTTGCTGATATTTTTAATTATTGATGTGTTATGTATTTAAAAAGTGAATCTTATTTTTGGCATCTGAGAGGAGCTATAAAATATAAAGTTGGACCCAGTTTTATATGTTGACCATATAAATAGTCTTTGTTCTCTTATTCCTTTGCTTTTCTTTGCCACTTATGTACTGAGAACATTGGGCGAAGCATTTGGCCTCTCTAAGCGTTGACTTCATCGCCTGTAGAATTACCTCAAAGGCCTTGGTAGCATTAATCTTCATATGTATGTGGTTATTTCCACAGTAGGTTGTATAATTAGGCATTTAATAGAAGTTTGAGTGGTTTACTATTGTTGAATAAAAATGATTCTTAGGGTCTGGTTCAAAGTACTCTTAGACATTGATTTTTTTTTTCCTTAGTGGTTTATTTTTATGTGTCATGAAAATTCTCTACAAAGAATTTAAGGTGGTTTGCAACCGGAATATATCCCTTAAATGTAGAAAAGGGAGGGGGGAGGGAGAATTGTGTCCAAGAGAAAAGTACATAAATGTAACAGTCTAAACCAGAAGCAAGGGAAAGTAGATACCTCCACCATAAAGTTATACATAATTCTGACAGGTCCTGTCCAAATTTGATTCTAAGCTCCCTGACATCCAAAATGAAAACAAGAGTTTCAGCTACAAAGTTTATCATAGAAGAAGTATTGGCTTTTGCAGCACCAACTTCTAAAGTTTTTCCCTGCTGAGTTCCATGGCCCAGGCATCAAATGATGGACCAGGGAACAACTCAGCACAATTCCTAAAGAAAATCCGAGAACCAGGCTGAGGAGGCTGCACTTCATAGCACTGTCCACAACAAGGTAAAGCCAGCACCAGAAAGGGCTGGAGAAACAGGTGTCTCAGAGGCCACCTAGTCTCCAGTGGTGTAGCCTCATGACCATCTTTGAGTTAAAAACAACATTCAGACCAGGTAGATGCTGAGCCACACGGTGCACCAGCTAGATAACCCTGTTTCTCCTGTACATTCGCCCAGGTCCTGAAGGGGTCAAGTTGCTGTTCAGCGCTGGGGTAAGCTTCCAGTCCAGCGAAGGGCATCTGCTTCCTTCTTTAGCTTTTGCTGGCTTCTACCAACAACACTAACCATCTTACCCTGGTTCCACCTGTGTGACCTTGAGCAACCTGTGTGACCTTGAGCAACTGACTCAAGCCCTCTGTCATTTAGTGTTCTCCTCGTAAAGTGGGGACGATAACAGCACTTGCCTCATCCGGTTGCTCCGAGGATAAATTACAATCAGACATGGAACCTGCTTCGAATGGTGCCCAGCAAAGAGAAAGAGCTATTCTCTGTTGATGCTGTGCGTGTATTCGGCTACTGGACGCACAGAACAAACAAATACGCATTGATTCTCTGAGTAGATTCGGGATCATGTATTTGTAGGCTGCTTAAGCTTTAACTCAGTAGTGATCTCATTACTTTGGTGATTCAATTCTCCCTTTACTCATAGATGCAGAAAATGTTTTTAAATTCAGCTTTCTTTGTGGTCTGTTCTATCAGTTTTTAAGAAGATCCTCTTGGGTAAGAGGTGTTCACCTAATTCATCTACTGGGAAGGTGAGAGTGGAGTGCAGGTGAGGGTGGCCAGCTGGCTTCTTGTCTGGCTGAGTGACCCCCATGTCCACCTCTTTACCTTAATGCAGCAACATTGGCAGGACTGTTAAGTATTCCTTCTACTTTCAAATTTCTGATTCTAAAATATTCCACTGCAGCTTGAGGTTAAATATCCTTTTAGATCAAGGAAAACAAATGAATAAGAATCTGGATGTAAAATATCACTTCTCTCTGATGTATAGCTCTTATTTCCCTAAATTTCCTGACTCTAAGGAGAATTGATGCTTTCCCAGTTAGCTTTCCATCTCCTTTGAAGTTTCTGAAATTTACAGGCTAATCAATCCCCAGGTGGCTTTATTTCAAGTGCTACCCTTTGCAGCAAAGAGCATCTCTCTGAGTTTGAGACCTAATTTTGCTGTGAGTAATCTCACGCCATTAAGTTGAGAGCCAAGTTTCCCATGTATTGGCCTACATCTCTTATACTCTGCTTACCTCTGATCAAAATGGCAAGCTCCGATCTCCAGGAGAAACTCGCTAAGTCTTCCTGCTGCTTTCCTCACACTCCAGCTGCCTCCTTCCCAAAGATGGGGCAGAATCAAGACACCTTACCCCTAACCAGAGAGTTGCCATGTGAATTGTTCAAACCCTAGGGCCGTGTATTGGCACAAATTTCAAATAGGTGGCAGCACCTGCGTGTGGGTTTTTCCCTCTCTGGTCTCTTTCTTCCATCAAGTTCCTGAGAGTCAGAGTCATTTTCCCCTGGAGAGATCCCAAGCACCTCTCTTTGTCATCAGCTCTCCCAGACTCCTCCCCACCCCCAAATCAGGAGTACAAGAGCCCAGGTTTATAAATCCTCCTGTAGCAAGAGACTTAGCACTAGGGAAGGAAGTGTCCTCCTCACCTCCCTCTTTCTCTCGACCTCTGTGCACGCTGTGTTGGGAGGTTCCCCTTTAGTTTAAGCTTCCCACAATCCCGGGTAGTGACATTGGACATCTAGGTTGGGATTTAGGGAACAGCTCAGGGAGGAAGCATGCCCCAAGGATAGCTGGCTCATCAAGTGTGGAAGAGGGAGGTGGGAGCTCAGGTGCCAAGGATCTGAGACGGTGACTGGTTTGGTCAGTCTTTCTCTTGTGGCTGCCTGGCCTTTAGAAGGTCATCCCTAGAGGTATCTACAGCAATCAGTTTTCGATTATTTCTGAGCTCCCTTGCCAAATAACACTACACAATAATCACTTTAATTGCAATTCAATTAACATAGCTACAATTTGGTATAGTTAATTTTAACTCATTCCATTATTTCCAAGAGGAAGCAGACAAATGAGAGCTGGCTCTTTCCTGCACTGTTCCCTTTCTGTGGTCAGTGTGGAGGAAGGGTTTCTCTTTTGGAAACTTTTTTTTTTTTTTTTTTTTTTTTTTGACAGGCAGAGTTAGACAGTGAGAGAAAGAGAGAGAGAGACAGAGAGAAAGGTCTTCCTTCCGTTGGTTCACCCCCAAAATGGCTGCTGTGGCCGGCGCTGCACCGATCCAAAGCCAGGAGCCAGGTGCTTCCTCCTGGTCTCCCATGCAGGTGCAGGGCCCGAGCACCCAGGCCATCCTCCACTGCACTCCCGGGCCACAGCAGAGAGCTGGACTGGAAGAGGAGCAACCGGGACAGTATCTGGTGCCCCAATCGGGACTAGAACCCAGGGTGCCGGCGCTGTAGACGGAGGATTAGCCTAGTGAGCCGTGGTGCTGGCTGGAAACTGTTTCTTTTCCATTCACCTGCAGGTGTAGCCGTGGATCAGGAGAGTGCGGATGCGTTGTTGAAGCCATGAATCTCACTACCGCACTGCCAAATGTTCCACTTTAGGACTTTCTTCAGAAGGTTTTCCAATCTTGTTCTTTTAAAATGTTTAAATACTTTTTCCTTCGTTATTTTCAACAAAATCAATTTATAAACTTTCTCATAGTCACTATTTCCTATAAACTATGTTTACTCTTTCACTGACTACAGAAAAGTCTAGGAGGTATTGGCCATAGCCTATACTTATTATCCTTACCCCTATTTGACAAAGCATTTAATAGGTTATGCAATCAATATTTAGAAAAAAATGGATGAAAGTCATGGAAAGATGATCATAAGAGAAACACAAATATCCAACAAATGTAGAAACATATTCTTTCTTCCTAGTAATCATAGAAATGAATATTGGAACTATCAATTCAGTAATGATATTAATATATTTTAATATTTGATGGATACTATAAAAGAATTATCATATACTCTTGCTGAAAGATAAAAATATTTCTGGGAAGCAATTCAGCAATATGTATGAACATTCTTTAAAATGTATATTGTTAAGGAGTATTAAATTATTTGGAATAATTCCTTTTTAATTTTTATTTATTTGAAAGAGAGAGAGAGAGAGATCTTCCATCTGCAGGTTCACTCCCCAAATGGCGACAACAACCTGGGCTGGGTCAGGTCGAAGCCAGGAACCCGGAGCCTCTTCCAGGTTTCCCACGTGGGTACAGGGGCCCACGCCACTGCCTTTCCAGGTGCATGAGCAGGCAGCTGGATCAGAAGTGGAGCAGCCAGACTCGACCTTGCACCCATATGGGATGCCCACAATGGAGGCCGCAGCTCAGCCTGCTATGCCACAATGCCAGCCTCAGAACAATTCTATATACAGAACAGTTATTTATGTTTATATAATAGATATTTATTAATTGCCCAGTATATACTGGGCTCTGAAGTGAATAAGCAAAGCCCATGTCTTCAAGGATCATCTGTGGAAAATAAAATCAGCTGGTGGAATGGTAAGTGGTGGTGGTGGTATGGCCATTTGCTCATTTATCCTGGGCCGTCCCAGTTTGGGGCACTTGTGCCGATGCTGGGGTCCTAGGAAGGGGCCCAGTCCAGCTGGGTGGTCACTGCTGCCTCCCAGGATCTGCATGAGCCTGAAGCTGGCATCAGGAGCCACAGCCACATGTTGGATTCAGGCCCTCTGATGCGAGAAGCATCTTAACCCACTAGGTTAAATGCCTGCCCTTGATTAAAAACACTTCTTAAAAGATTTCTTTATTTATTTGAAAGTCTGAGTTACCCAGAGAGAGAGAGAGATCTACTATCAGGTGGTTCACTCCCCAGAGGCCCAGGGACTTGGCCACTGTCGCTGCTTTTCCCAGGCCATTAGCAGGGAGCTGGATCAGAAGTGGAGAAGCCAGGAATGGAACCAGCGCCCATATAGGATGCTGGCATCGCAGGTGGCAGCTTTACATGCTATGCCACGATGCCGGCCCCTGATTAAAAACATTTTAAAGTCCATGTAAGCTTCTGATATAGAGGTTAAGAGGCCAAAGTTGGTGATTTGTACTCAGAATGACACATTTTCTAGGGATATTTTTCTATGTTAGAGTTAACCCGGAGACACACGGTAACCGTGAGGGAGGTGGGGACTGCACTGTCAATTTTATTCCCCTGGCTGTGACCAGCGGACCAGGCTCCTCATCGGGAGGCAGTCAGCCAAGAATTATGTACCATCTTACAGGGTTTTGCAGATAACATGACTGTTTCCAGCTTCTCTTAATTCCTGCTGTAGATTTACTCCATCTCCAGTGTTGTCTGGGCACCCACCAGGTACAAGGCACCCTGCCTTATAGGGTGCTTACGTTTCTAGTCATCTCTGCTCATGTACCCCGAAGCTGCTGAAAAACTTAGACTCTCAGACAATCTTAAGGCTGACTTCTAGATTTTAAGCACAAATTCAAAATATTGCAAAAGATTCCATCTCTGGTAGATTATAACTCCTGACATTTTAAAAGAAAACTATTTTATCGCTTTTGAAATATATCAAGTTGAATATAAATACCAGAGTCATTTGCTCTCCTCCATTATCCATTTAAAACCATTCACAAGCTGCGCCGGAGTCAGTAATTTTACATTGTTCATTTTTCTTCTTGATCTGTGATTTCCATTAGATTTAATCACTCATCTCTGTACCTAAAATAGGTATGTAAATTAAAACTCATGTGTTTATTTATTATTTCACCCAGCCATCAAGATCTAAGTACTAAATAATTTCCCTGCATTGACTTATCATTAACATTATTATATTACAAATCTTGATAAATAATTATTAACATTAGAAGTTAAATTTTACAAACACCATCATTACTGCAGGAATTAGATATCGTCAAGCATTAAATCCATTTTCCAGTTTCAGTTTTTGTAGATAGACATGCTGAAACATTTGTTGACATAAATAAGTAGATGAGAATGGAAGTTTTGTTACAGCGCTGTCACTCAACTCCCTCTAAGTTATATGTCAAATATCCCTAAGTGGTCTATGATGAAACAGTTTCATGATTAGCTGGAAACTTGTTTAGGGTTGCCCTCAATGTTGTGGAAAGCAAAACATTAGGAAACATGACTTGCACAGGATAGAAAGCTCAGCCATTCCAGCTCCTCGCTAGATAAAATCAGAATTCACCCCTAACTCCTGCATCCTGTCAAGTCCAGTTCCAGTCTCATCCTTGTATTGTTCCTTACCCCATCCCCTGCATTCTTTCCCAGGTTTGAACGCCAGGGCTGAACCTGAAAAATGTATATGGAGAAATTCGTCTCCATCTAGCGCCCTCCCGCCCCAGACCCTTAACCCACCCTGAGATATATAAGGCCCAGCCCACTGAGGGCCGTGCTCTCTGCCACGTGTCTGGTCTGTGAGTACATCAGCAGTTGCCCACCTCTGTGAATAAATTCGTTTTGGCTGGGAGTTCATAGTTCGTATTCTGTCTTCTCTCTGTTTTGCACCCCTTTTCCTTACGAGGATAACCTTCAATTTTGTGGAAGAAAAACCTGACTTGTGTAAGGCTTTATTTTATTTTATTTTATTTATTTTATTTTATTTTATTTTATTTTATTTTTTGCCTTTACCCAGATCCTAAGCACAGCTTCCCCAGTTTCTAGAAAGGATACTTATAGGCTTTACTGAGGCTATCAGATGGCTATTAATTATATCAGTCACTCCTTCACACAGAAGTACACTTTAATAAAATGCTAACATTTAACACACAGCATACACAGAAAGAGTTGTTTAAAAACAAAGTAATATTGTATTTCAAATGCCCTTTGGTAATACAATGAAAATTTTCATCTCATCACACACTTTACAGATGTTTGTAGCAACATTTAGAGATTCAGATTTAGCTCACTGAACTGTGGAGAACTGTCAATCACATAAAACAACTGAGAAATGAGTCTCTCAGACAAATCTGCCAGTAGAGTTAGACTCCTGTCCTATCCGAAAAATCTGACTTGACTTTTTGGTTCAAAGAAATGTGCTGATGCCTGTTCCATAACAGTCACCTCCCAGTTGTGTTCTAATTGTAAAATAGAGAGAAATGTAGAATGACCCATGGTGTATAGAGCCCAGAATCAGGCCATGGATCTGGCACACGGGTGAACCAAGGGCCAGTGCCCCCATTATGACGTCATTGATGACTCTGTGAATGAAGGCAAAAGGGAATGTCTGGAAAGCAGCCAAGGAGAAGTTTCCTTTGGCACCTAGGAGACTGTTACAGGTTAGGACAACAACAGAAGGATCAGGATGGATGAGAGGCGTGCTTTGCTTAGCAAAGCGGGAGAAGTAATTAGGAGAGGAGGGGAGGGGCGGAGCCCTGGGAGGACACCTCAAGCCCCAGACCACATCCTCAGTGGGGAACAGAGTGTTGTAGAAGCGGGGGACTAGATACTCCCTCCAGGCAGGCTCCTGGTGCTGTTTCACGTTGAGGACAGCAGTATGCATGGGTGGAGACGGCTGCTTCAGGGTAAGAGTCCCTAGCGAGGAAGGCATGCTTGTGGTAGCTCATTCCTGGAGCCCTCATCTGGGGCCTCAGATGTTCAAGAGACTGTGGAAGGTACTGCAATGTGGGAGGATGCAGAAGTGACCTTGAGTGGACGTGGCCTCAGTGGCCAGAGTCTGGTCGTTAGAGGATGAGAAGAATAGATGCTGTGAGACAGACGGAGAAGATGGAACAAGAACACTCCTTGACTACATATACTTCAAAGAGTTTGTGGGAATGTAGTTAAAAGATAAGCTTCCTTTGGTGCAAAGACAATGTTTGGAAGGGATGCATTTTTTTCTAATTTGACAGATAGAGTTAGACAGTGAGAGAGAGACAGAGAGAAAGGTCTTCCTTCTGTTGGTTCACTCCCCAAATGGCCACTAAGGTTGGCACTGCGCCTGTAGGAAGCCAGGAGCCAGGTGCTTCCTCCTGGTCTCCCATGGGGGTGCAGGGCCCAAGCACTTGGGCCATCCTCCACTGCACTCCCTGGCCACAGCAGAGAACTGGCCTGGAAGAGGAGCAGCCGGGACTAGAACCGGCGCCCATAAAGGATGCTGGCACCGCAGGTGGAGGATTAATCAAGTGAGCCACTGCACCAGCCCCCAAGGGATGCATGTATTTTTAAGAATATACATTTTTCCATGGACTTTCTTAAGACTTCACATGTAACACCATATGAAGAAAACCGATGCAACAGAGCAAACAAAACCTATGGTGGACGACACGTGCACAGGCACGTGGGAAACAAGACTTGCAAAGGAACCAAGAGCAAGGCGTTGAAAGCTGGATGCGCTGCTGTCTGTTCTAAAGGCACCGATATTTCACGGTTGTTGAAGTAATGCACAGCCGTCGTAGGAAGCCCGGCAACTGCTTCGCCACCTGGAGATCGTCCCTATAATAAATACCTGTGTTTATGGTTACAGCTGTCTATACACACTCGCAGCCTGGAAGAGTGCTTAGACGAGCACCCTGGTCCATGCAGACCTCGATATGTGGTACACGAGAAAACACTTTTAAAACTGTAGATAATTTCCCCCTGCCGCGCGCCTGGACCAGGGTCCGGTGCGGAGAGCCCTCGTCCCGGGAAACGGGGCGCTGCCGGAAAGGGGGCCGCCCTCTCACCCATCACGCACCGCATGTTCGTGGGGAACCTGGCGCTAAACCATTTGTAGACGACCTGCTTCTGGGTCGGGGTTTCCTACGTAGCAGAGCAGCTCCCTCGCTGTGATCTATTGAAAGTCAGCCCTAAGGGTACATAAAAGTAAAGAAAAGAAAAAATGAGTATGAGAGAGAGAGAGAGAGAGAGAGAGAGAGAGAGAGAGAGAGAGAGAGAGAAAAGAAAACCGAGAAAAAAAACTGCAGGTAATTTACACATCATATTGTAAACTGATTTTTCACTTAAATGTGCACAGGTATGAATAGCTTAACAACAAGAATATGTTCTGAAAAATACATCATTAGGTGATTTTGTTGTGTGCACATCATAGATTTGTTTGCACAAATTAGGATGCCTCTGACATCACTAGCAATATATAATCTTATAGTCGTATATATCATCATTGCTCAGCACATGACTGTATTATAAAATATTTTCCATACCAGTTAATTATTCGTGCACCATTTTAGTAGCCATAGAGTATTCCATTATACAGATGTGAACTACTTTTTAATTGTCAGAGAATTACTAATTACCATTATTATGAACAATGGGGCAATAAGAAATTACCATAGATTACTAAAGTTTGGTTGACATGGTATATACATGATTTAAAAGAATTTCTGGAAGATCATACCAATCATACTGCAACTACTATTCACCAAATGTGTTTATTGATCCTTAAACTTAATTACAGTGGGTGTTTCTTGTTAAAGTAACAAAGATGGAAAAAAGGGATCTCACTGTAAGTTATGCTTGCTTTGCTTTCTAGTAAGGTTGAATGTTATTTTTCATACGTTTCTTGGCCACTTGAGGAGAACCAGTTCCCATTATTTGTAGACGAGCGTTTTCTTCCAGGGAAGCGAGTGACGCAGAAGAACTTAAGGGAGAGGTGAGCAAGGGGACGGAGACTGAGCTGGGCGGAGAACGGCAGGTTGGCTGTCCTAGGGGCTTGGTCAGCGGTGGAAATGGCAGGAAAGAGTTTGCGTAGTGCCGTGGGGGCCCAGGTAATGAGAGAAGAAGGCCTCGGGAGGGGAGGAGTTGAGGAATGAAGGCAACCTCGGGCGCAGCTTTCTCACACACAGAAAAGGGAGCGGAACAGGTGGTAGGGCTGGGGCCATAGCACTGTGGCAGGCTGTGGGGACAGACACACAGAAAAGGGGCCCGTGGGAAGGACTCAGAGCTCAGAGGAGGCAGGAAAGGCACTGCCGTGGGTCTAGCTCCTTGAACCAGGAGGAAAAAGAGACAAAGGGTTAAAAAAAAAAAAAAAAAAAGCCCAGAAATCCTGACGCATGCATTAAATGCAGGTCTGAGCGTGTAGAGATAAAGGCAGCGGTGGAGTGTGGCCAGGCCAACGCGGAGAGTGCGCGGTGCTGCAGCAGCAGATGGGCCGGAGGCTCCTCCGGCGGGGACGTGGGGGACAGATTTATGGAAGCCGCAGAATTTATAAACCCTGGTCCTGGATGGATGAGCTCCTGTGGGGGCTGGGCGTTCCTGCTCTGGGGAAGATGTGGGAGAACGGAGGGTGTGGAGAGGGGTGGGGCCAGGAGGAGGAGCAGGTGAGCCTCTCTCGCACTGTTATTTCACAGTGGGGAAACTGAGGCCGGGGGGCGTGGCGTCTCTCCCAGGATCGCCGAGGGTGAGAAGAGGGAAGAGCTGCACCCGCATCTCCGGGCTCCTGGCACGACGTTTTCGCTCTCCCTAAACGCCTTTGCTTTGACTGGGAGGCAGCGAGAATCCTCTGAAGATTTGAGAGCAGCGCGATCAGAGCTGGCAGATGATGTTATAAAACCCAATATATTAGTCACTTTCAGTCCTTTGAAAGTTCTCAAAGAATAGAGCAGAACTTTGCCATGACTGGCATATTTTTATCTAGTTCAAAGGTTCATCAAAGTCCTTTACAGATTAATGAGTTAAAGTTTGCTTGCTACTGTGTAGGTACACGGAGCAACCCAATTATGTTCTCGGATATCAAATACTGCAGCTCCCTTTGCCTAAATCTAATTTAGATATTTATATACTTTCTAAAAATAGAAAATTGAGAATTATCCATTATCCAGAACTAGTCATTCAATTAACAAGGAGAAAATGCTCAAGACCCTGATCCCAATCATGAGAAAATGAGGGCACCGAGAGATTGAGGGCACCAAGCCATCTACCACCACCACGGCACACCTGGGCAGGCGCGCTCTGCGCAGACTCTGTTTACAGCCTCAGGGCCGGGCCCATTCCACTTCGGTCATTTTCCGCTACTTGGGGTGTCATCTTCATCCCTCTGCACACAGAAAGCCGAGGCCCGGAACAGATCCATAACTTGCCCAAAGAGGCTGGGATATGAGTCTGCAGACCGGTCACATGCTAGGCGCATGCTCATTGCACACGAGTACTCTACCCCTCACAAAGTCTTAGCGTTCGGTAGAGTGTGGCTAACTCAAACTTACAGTTTTGCTCCATAGTACCCACAGTATTCAAAGCAAAAAATTATGACCACTGAGGGTTCTGTATCCTACTAGCCTACTACTTAGCCTGCTTGCAAATTGCAGAAGAGTTATTTTAAAAGGTGCGAATAGGGGATTCTTTAATACATTTTTCTCTTCTAGGTGTTTGTTACATCACCTGATTGGGTAGAGCCTGCGATGACAGAGAATGTAAATGTAATCAGTAGTTATGTAAATGTGGTGCTTATATTAAGTGCAGGCTAACACACCTTCTGATTTCTCTCCAGGGCTACAGAGGAGTCCTAACACCTAGTGTTCCAGGGCTAATAGATTTAAGGGAATGAACTTCCAGGGGAGTATGGTAAGCAAAGCGAGTGGATCACTGGCTTGCTCACACTGAGGGCTTCCATCAGGTTAGCCCCTGGGAATTCAGAATAGAGTGGAGAAACAAGAAATGAAGCAGGATTTTGGAACCAGAACTGAATTCAAATGCCAGTTCTGCCATTTACTAGCTGTGTGATTTTGGGTCCAGATATTTATCTGGTCTGGGCTCAGTCTTTACATCTGCAAAATGGGACATCTACAGTTTTTGTTTTACAGAAACATTGTGAAATTTACATGAAGTAATTTACAAAGAGCACCTGGCTCACTGCCCCACACCTAGTCAGGACCTCACAAAGGTTAACATTCCTTAACATCCAGAGAAAAATCAAACTGGGAAAAGAATTTCAGCATATTTGTACTACTTCTAAAAGTCTTCTTACATCTCACAGAAGGGAAAAATACAAGGTGGTGACCAGCTGATATAATTTGTATTTAATAACACATAATTTAAAGAAGTTACAAATATTGTTACATCCACATAAATCAAAAAAGTTCCATTTAAGGGTTATGTAGGTAATTGTAAATTATGCACAGTGAGTTATTGGAAAGGCTCACTGTTTCTAGTTCCAAATCGATCTGCACGGACAGGATTTCACAACAGTTTGGTTCCTTTAAAATGTCATTATTCTCAGCAGCAACCACTTCTGAACCCAACAAAATGTTCAGTTTCAGTAAACACTTCCCATTAGAGGTTAAATTTTACCTCTCACTGAAAAAGCAGTGGCGCTAGGTGACTCCATCACCTGTAATTGCCGAAGATCAAAGAACATTCTAGAAAGACACGGAAGCCTAAATTTCCACTTTCTGTTCCTCAGATTAGCACTACAATGACAAGATCAATTGGAAATGGATCTGAAAATCAATTATTAGACTAGAAAGCCTGAACTTGGTCTATGAACCTCAATTAAGGTAAATAATTAATTCTAAAAAATAGTGATAACAGGTTTTCAAAATTGTGCTTTTTTAAAAAATTTCTTGCTGTGAATTGGAATATCATTCCCTATATCCCTTCCACAGAGAGTAAATTACTGTGTTCCTTTGATCCTAATTCCTTAATGAAGAGATATCTGTTTCTTATCCTCTACAAGAGACTTAGATCAAGATCCTTTAGCACTTAGATTAAAAACGAGAAAGGATGCCATCCGTGCCAATGACAGGCCAAGCCCTCGGTCAGCCACATCAGGGAGAATCTGGATGAGTCAACCCATTGCGGTGACAGCAGAATAATGTAGTCCATGCAGCATGGCAGGAAGAGGACCACGGTGACAGAGGTAGGTATTTTTCACAACTTTTTTGCCTCCAAAAAACCTTTGAAATTATTGCGTTCAGTGGGATCCCACTCTATACATTTAAGAAAGGGGTCATCTTTTTTATTCTTCTCACTTAACAATTTAAATAGGAAAAAACTGGAAACATCAGATTGATATGCAATGCTTCTGCTTGCAGAGTGAGCTTGTGCAGAGTTGTGTTCAATGCAGCTCAAAATTAACACTGATGAGAAAGGAATGTGCATTTATTCTGTGGATAGCACTTAAATAAACCTATTGACTCGGTTTTAAGGGGAAAAATCAGACTTGAGACTCTTAGTGAGTCGATGAAGCACTTGATGTCTTCAACTACAGACTCTGACCTGGGCCACACACGGAAGCTGACTCACACTGCATGCCCTGGGAACACCCAGGAAAAGCCTCAGGCGTGGAATCGGTGACTGGCCCACTAGGTCACTGGACCACGTGCAGGGTGAGCGGTCCTGGGAAAATAACAGCTATTCCAGGCCTCAGTGTCGTCATCTGTATGATGGCACACTCTATCCCTAACTTGCACAGGTTATTCAGGTTAATGCCATTTGGCAAAGGAAGTGTACACTGCCAGCTATAAACACTTTAGCAACTGATCTTTCATATTTAGGGCTGAGCCTGAGTCGGCAACATCTCAGTAACTGCACTGGTGATGCGGAGGGACAACGACATGGTGCAAATATGTTTTTCGAAGTTTACCTCAAATGGCACAATGCTTAGTACTACTGCATTGATCAGAGATGTACAGGGTTCCACAGCCGTCAGCTCTGCCTTCCATTTCTTGTCAAACTTGTGGAGTTTGTTTGTTTTTTATTTTGTTCATGTATAATCTCTCCTTGTGGGTTCTAAGCCTGTCTCGGATGACTTTCTTTAGGTTCTGTCTCTTTTTCTTTAAGAGTTTCAGGGCTGGCATGTGGCACCATGGTGCAGCCACCCCACACCCCTTGTGAGTGCCCTGTTGGGTCCAGGCTGCTCTGCTCCCCTTCAGCTCCCTGCAGATGCACCTGGGAGGGCAGCAGAGGATGACTTGATTGTTTGGGTCCCTTCTACCCATGTGGAAAATGCAGATGAGGTTCTGACTTCAACTTGGCTGGAAGCACTCATCGTCACCGCCATCTGGGGAGTGGACCAGCTGATGGAGGAACTCTCCCTCTCTCTGTCTCTGTAGCTCTGCTTTCTAATGGTCGAATTAATCTTTAAAAAAATTTAGGTCCATTTTAGAATATGTAACTAGCAAGCTAATAAATCTTAAAGAGAAGATATGTAAGGTAAAACCCTAACAGTCACTAACTCCGATACTTCCGATTATGGCAGAGAGACGAGGCAGAAGGTAAGGCTGGGGGAAGAAAAAGGCTGCTGAATATATCATCCGATGCAGGAGTCACTGAAGATCTCCTTTCATTCTTAACATTAATGATTAAAGAGTCAATTTCATTTCTGGTTAAATTACACTTAAGATTAGAGGGAGGAAAAGAGAATATATATAACTTGCAAATAGTCAGATAAATATGTAACGAAAAAAAGATCTGGAAAGAAATGGACCAAAATGTTAATGTTGTAAGAGAGGTTGTGTCAGAGTAGTTGAATTATTCCATTGTTGGACTTTTCTGTACTCCCTGAGTTTTCTGTAACGGGTACATTCCACTTTCATGCACAGAAAAAAAAAAAAAAAAAGAGTGTGCAGAGTGATCTGTGCTGGCAGCCCAAACACACAGCCTGTTTCGCAGACTGGAAGCCCTTCTCTTGAGTCAGTGTGAAGGGTTCGTTCCACTGCTAAGGGTCACCTGCAGCCGCCCAGCCCACACACCAGCCATACTCCAGGGACTGTTTCAGGAAGTAGTCCCTAACAGCCAGATGCAAATCAGCAGGGAAAGTCTTCTATTTGCCAGCCCTCTGTGGCGCAAGGCCAGCGGAGACAAGGTGCATGCTGGATGTCAGGCTCCACAGAACAACTGTGGGAGGCAGGTGTCTTCCTGGGTCTTAGACCTGCAGGTGCAAGACGAAGTGAGACTTGCCGACTTGACTAAGGTAGAAGAACTTCGAGGGAGCCCCAGCACCTTGCTGAGCCTGGGGAACCCCCAGATCATAGCAGCCTGGGCCGCATCCTCTTACACTCTGTGTACCACCATGAAAGTCCTGACTTCCCTGCCTCCTCCTAGGGGTAGCGTTATTCCATTGACTCAACCTCTTGATATTGATGCCCTTTGATCTAGTCCGACCTTCTATCTCATACATAAATATGATATTGATATATGTTTCCCCAAAATGACCCTAAGAAAAGATCGGCTTTATATTTGAGTCTTAACAAAATCAATCACATCAGGATGCTCCCTCAATGACTTTATTCTAAGCCAAAAATAGACACCTGTCCTAAAGTAATCTGAAAAATTATGTCTCCTATGTGCCATTCATCTTAGCTCGGGTTAAAAGTTCACCATCAAACCTACTGTGTGTTTGATAATGGAGGTGGCTCGATGCACGTGCTGTGCTTGCAACCACACTGCGTGCAGGTACACAGTCTAGGCTGCTGGGCTACATGGCCAAGGATCCTGGAACACAGCCAGGTTCCCTTGGGCTCAAGGTGTAAAACTTATTTGTGCCCGGCCCCACAGAGACTGCCTGTTTCTGGACTATATCGGTTCTTTAGAAATGCTGTTTGGATGCTTAATTAGGTCCACCCTCCCCTTCCGGTTAAATTGACAACCTGCTGCCAGAGTTAATAATTAACAAGGTGTCACAATACCTCTTACAGTCACTCAATTCTTTGCTCACCTGCCTCCCTGTCTCTTCCTGCTGCTTCTGAATTGCTTCAACTCCCCTGGGATACAAACTCCCTATAATAAATCATGGCACAAAGGCACAGACTTTTGTGGCTCTAACTGAAATTCACAATTGGGCAAGCCCAGGAGGCAATCACCTGGCCATTGCCCTAACCCCTAAGCATTCTTGGTGCTGCAGGAGCACAGGTGAGCATGAAGTTTTAATGAGGCCTTAGCTGCAAATGCGTTGTGCAATTACTGTTCAGATGGGCAAACATTTGGCCCAGAAAGAATTGCATTTTAAGCAATAGGGTTTCCCTATTAGCTATTAATTCAACCAGTTTGTTTATACATTGTGACAATTGTTCATGGGAAAGAGACCTGGGGACTTTATTTGACCACAATTTCATTATAAACTAACAGTATGATATGGCTGCTAATAAAAGTTAATGCAAGTTTAGGCTACATTAAGTGAATAGTCCACATAAAGAAAGGCAATATTCCCACTATACTTCACGCTTATAGGCACATGGATCTTTTCTCAACCAAAATCTGGCAAGAACAGTTGTGCCTGTTGGGATTCTGGCACAATTCTGGAACATTTGAGAACACAACAGTCCTGAAAATTCAGAGCCCAAGACTGGGTATATATGAACCAGAGTCATTTATTCCTTAACCATTCATTTGTTGCTTTGTTGTATAAACGATTATTGAGTACTCTCTGTACAGCAGTTTGTTCTAGATAGAAAGGAAACAAAGGATCAGTCCGAGGTTAAAAAATTTTTTTTTGTTCTCCTGTTAGCAATGGATGAATAAAGAGGCACTTAAGACCAGGTCAGGGGCCAGTTTGAGTGCTGGGTGCTCCTCTTCCAATGCAGATCTCTGCTATGGCCTGGGAAAACAGCTGAAGATGGCCCAGGGGCATGACCCCCTGCACCCACTTGGGAGACCTGGAAGAAGCTCCTGGCTCCTGGCTTCGACAGAGCTCAGCTCCAGACGTTGCAGCCATTTGGGGAGTGAACCAGCAGATGGAAGACCTTTCTCTCTGCCTCTCAATTAAAAAAATAAAATATTTTTAAAGAAAGACCATGCAAGACAAGGAGCAGCTCTGGGGGTAAGAAGAGTTGTTATGAATAAAGGTCACCCAGAAGGAGCAGGTGCAAGAGTTTAGTGGAGAGGAAAGACTATCCTGAAGAAATGATTGCTAAGAAGGAACCTCACGGATGGGTAGAAGATAGAAAATAGTATCCAGAATGTACAAGCAAAACTCAGGCCAGAGGGGACCTCCTGGAACCTAAAGGTTGTTTCATCAGAGAAACAAGTACATAAACAAATATACAATCAGAAAGAAATATAAACACGCATGACAAAGAGCAAGGAAGCTGCATGGACAGAGCACTGTGGGAACACAGCAGAGTCAGTGCTGGTGGTGGCTCCGTAACGTTCTGAAGCGGGAGGACTTGACCCTGGGAGAAAGAAGGGGACAGTCCTTCCTGCAGGGGCCACTGTCTGAGCGAGATCACGGTGGCCGATGGCGCAGTGCGTGACTCGGGGACGTGAAAGGAGGAGATGAGGTTGAAGTCACGTGCGTCCTCATAAGGCATGGCCAGAATTTGAGTCTCACTAGGAGGAAGGGAGTTTAAGCTTGCACGTGATGTTTCAGTTTTCTCTTACTGCACTCCAGAGCCCGTCACCATTTAGTAGCTAAAAATAACAGCAATGTTTAGTTTGTAGTGATTCTGTGGCCAGCAGGGCAGGTCTCTGTGTGGGGTTGCCTGCGGTCTCTGGGGCAGCAGCACCCAGCTGGGAACTCAGCTGCAGCTGGGAATGCAAAGTGATTCACTCAAGCCTGCGCCCAGTGCTGACGCTGGCTGGATTGGGAGTGTTTCCCCCATGTAGCCTCCCTTCCCTGTATAGTCGATTCTACACCGTTCTCCGTACAGCATGGTGGCTGCATTGGAATGGGAAGCTTTAGGCCGCAGAGATGTGCTAGCACTTACAAAGTTTCCCAGCACATCAAGACGGCTGCTATCCTGATGGACAAGGTAAGTCGCCAGGTCAGCCCCAGGGTTGCTGGGAGTGGTGACTACTAAGGGCATGAACACTGCAAGACAGGATGCATTGAGGAGTTACAATTGACACCTTCTCACAGTTTGGAGGGACATCTGTAAAAGCTATTTTTCTATTCCAAAGAAAAGATAAAGAGGAGCTATATTCAAGCATACAGACTATAATTAAGACAAGAACTACTGCTAGGATTGACTAAGCAAAACGTGCTGACCTATTTGATATGAGGGTTTAAGGAGAGAGAAAGAGAGATATTAAGAATAAACAGTTTAATCACAGACATTTAGTAGAAAGTTATTCATATTGGTCTGGGAGAAATTTAAACACAGAGTTTGTGTTTGGGGAATGATAGCTAAAGCCAAGATAATATAGTAGATCGTAGGAAGGAGAAGAAAAGAGAAGTAACCATTACATGAGTTAAAGGTGAATAGTAAGAAATATAAACACCAAAAGGGGATGTAAGGGGACTTCAAAAAGTTAGTAAAAAAGTAGAATTAAAATATAAATTTATTTTAGTGCAAAAAACTTGAAATCCACATTTTTTTCTCATAATTGCATTTTCTAAAAACCCCCTGTGTCTTTAGGAACTCAGAATAAGGTAGAGAAACTGAAAGAATAATTCGAGGTCAATCCAGCAAAAATGAAACTTTGTCACTGTGACTGGTGATCGGTCGGCCAATGGTGCCTGTAGGGCTCATCACTGAGTACTTGGAGTGGTATCAGATTATCATGAACTGGAGAGTATGAGCTGGTAAGACATGGAGACTTCGCTTCTTTGACTTTTTCTAAGATCTTCTGACCCCAGTGGCTAAGTTAGTCGTGTCTGTGGCTCTGTGAACTCTTCGATCCCGCTGCCTGCCAGTCTACCCACTAGATGGGAAGCTGGTTGGAATCTGATCTCAAGGTCACATGCCCAGTCAGGCACTCAACAGCTGAGGGATTAAGCTCTCACGTTAGTCATATCCCTGATCACAAGATGCTACTTATTAGTCTAAGCGCCTATGGCTTAACGAGCAAGAGAGAGCGAATGGGAGAGACAGAGACAGAGACAGAGGACGAGAAATACGTTTTTCAAGGAGAAAAACAAGGACTATGAAATATGGAGGGAGTCTGTAAATTATAGGTGCCATTTATATTGCGTGTATAAGAATTATAGATTATGCCTGCTGTTTATAGCGGAAATCCAGGTTGACGATTACAATACAATTCATTTAGAAAGCTATTCCACGTCAGCGTTGTGACAAGGCAGCCGTGTTGGTGAGCACTAGCAACTAGTGTAAAGCAGAATTCCTGACCTAAAAAGGCAAAAAGCCGGACCGAAACCCTGCCTCAGTAGAATGCTTTCTTTTTTCTTATACAGAAGCCATGAAACCATACAAAATTAAACCCCAGGTCACAGAATGAAGATTCCTTCCTTATCCTAAGCTTTATGTTAAATGCTTCAAAGATCTAACCATGATGTGTTTATAAATGCCACGGTATAAACGTTTATAAATACCCCTGAGCCTCCCTCAGTCCAGAGGGCTACATGCCCCCACGTCAAAGCGGCCCACTCTTGTAATGCTTAACTCTGTTTTCTAAGATCTGCCCTCATATTTTGTGTCTCCAAGGCAGGGAGAGGGGGAAGTGCATCCCATCATGGATTCCTCCACTTTGTAGGCCTCTGCCTCTTCCACACCAGTGTCGCATTCAGCCACTTGGAATTCTTCAACTATCTCAACCCACACAAAGCTGTGTAAAAATATAGACTCCATGAAGAGTCCCAGGACAAGGCAAGATGGAACACTCTCAGGTTTTATTTATATGTTTGGCCTCTCTTCTTCCCTGTGCACAGGACTGGCCATTATTTTTCCATTCGTTTAAGACACAAAGCAAAACTACTTCTACGGACACCTACAGAAAACCCCTCCTCAGATGTTCTCAACGCTCCAAGGAGGACCCATGCAAAGAGTTTCCCCACAAAGGTATATTTTAAGAGGAAGGCCATGCCAGATGTTAATACAGCCTTCCAAGCCCATTACATAATAAGCATTATCTATTCAAGGTCTGGTGATAATATTGTTAAGATTTTTCATGGGCAACTGTATATTTCATGCATTATTGTTATTTTCCATGAAGGAAATTCTTTCTGCATCTAAAAATAATTAAATGGTTCTACCTATCTGTAATTTTCTATGGATAATTGTATGGTATAAAATTAAACACCTGATAGTCCTGTACCTAAACACATACATAAATTCAAACACTTGAAGGAATCATTCACCAGAGCACGTGTTCAGTTTTTGCTACTTGACAAACACGGTGCCGTGGTGGTGGTAACCACAGCTTGAAAAGGATGAGGAAATGGATTGAAAGTACACACAACTAACTAGCTGGTGCCGCGGCTCAGTAGGCTAATCCTCTGCCTTGCGGCGCCGGCACATCGGGTTCTAGTCCTGGTCGGGGCGCCAGATTCTGTCCCAGTTACCCCTCTTCCAGGCCAGCTCTCTGCTGTGGCCCAGGAGTGCAGTGGAGGATGGCCCAAGTGCTTGGGCCCTGCACCCCATGGGAGACCAGAAGAAGCTCCTGGCTCCTGCCTTCGGATCAGCGCCGTGCGCCAGCCGCAGTGCGCCAGCGTGGCGGCCATTGGAGGGTGAACCAACGGCAAAGGAAGACCTTTCTCTCTGTCTCTCTCTCTCACTGTCCACTCTGCCTGTCAAAAAAAAAAAAAAAGTATACACAACTACATGTACTCATCTCAATGTCTGCAGAAAGCAAATGGGAAGATATGGGCATGGTGCTTTCATAGCCAACAAGCGTAGCTCGCCCACTCTCTCAGAGCCAACTCACGTAAGAATAAGAAAGAGCTAATAGAGATATTTCTGATTTATAATGGTTCTACTTAAGATCTTTCAATTTTACGATGGTGCAAAATAGAGCCAAGCAATCATTTGGTTTTTCTCTCTTACCACAGTATTCAATAAATGACATGAGCCATTCAGCACTTATTTTTAACACAGGCTTTGCATTAGATGATTTTGCCCAACTGTAGGCTAATGTAAGTGTTGGAGGTAGGCTAGGCTAAGCTATGATGTTAAGTAGGTTAGGTACAATCAGTGCGTTTCTGACTTAGAAAATATTCAGTTGACTGTGGGTTTACCAGAATGCAAACCCCATCATAAGTTAAGGAGCACACCTTAAGCCTTCTCATGCAATCCACCATTCTGAAGTTGACATCCTAGGACTATTTCACCCATGAAGATACAGAATCTCAGAAAAATTTGCAAAGACTTACTTTCGGCAATTTCTCAAATGATAGTGGATTGCGTGGGCTTTGGAGTAACGAGGGGAAGGCATCAGTTTTGACTCTGGAATTGATATTAGGTGTCTAACTTTGGAAAATGACTTAGCTTCCCTGCGGCCCAGAGTTTGCACGGGGAGAGTAATGTCAGCATTTACCTCTCGGGCTCATTGTGAGTTTTAAATGAGTTAATACGCGTGAAGCCCCTGGATTAATGCCTGGTGCATAATAAGCACTCCTTGAAATCCAGCTGTTTGAGCTATTTTCAGACTCAGATGAAGGGGACGTTTTTTAACAGGTAACATCTGAAAATTTTCTTTGGTCTCTCACAGTAGGAGTTTAGATAAGATTCTATGTAGTGACATAGATTTGATTAACATTTTATCATTCCTTTGATATTTCATTTATTACTTACTGCCAGCAGTGTGAGAAGTTGCAGGATTCCAACATGCCTTGGGCTCCAGATGGCCTCTGTACTCTCCGCCACCACCATCCTCCTGGTCCCTTCCCAGGCTCCCTGACCCCGCAAAGGACAGATCACCTGCAGCCGAGCACAAGCCAGCTCTCCCGTGCAAGGGACGTTGGCCCCGTAATCATCAAAGGGTGCGTCGGGTTGGAGGGGTTTGCTGGAATTCTGCTTGAACCGCAGAATTCAAATGCGTCTGACAAGTATCACCTCGGAGCAAATTTTCAGCAGCCTTTTTTCTCCAACCAAGCAAACGCTGTATTCACAGTACACCAATCCTCTGCGCTTGTCTTCCGTGACAGAGGATTGACACAGCCCTGCACCGCGAAGCCTTCGCACCTGCAGAAGGGAGCTACTGGTATACCTTGTAATTGGGTCCATGTTCTCTCTATGGTCTTATTTTTTTAAATTAATTTTACTCAGGACTTGATATGAGTTATAAAATATAACTTAAAATGTTCAACAAAATTTTAAAAAGATAAAAATGGCCAAATCATCAAGTCTGTGTTACACTTGGTATAGATATCCAGAAATATTTCTTGCACCATATACATTCAGAACTACATACTTCAACCAAAATGGAATTATACAAAAATGGGATTTTGTCTCTGAGTTTCTAATTTAGAACCTTTCCATGATCGAAAGGGGGAATCTATATGATTTTGTTGTTGTTGTTGCTGTTGCTATATACTCTGACTTACAAAGCAAATCCCTTATTGATAGGCATTTAGGGGCTTTTTTTCTCCACACAAGATTAGAAACACTGATCACTTATTTCTTTGAATTTAGTTATCACAATACATTTGCAGAAAGAGAAGACACAAAGGAAGAGACTGTAAAAACACATTTTATTTGTTTATTTATTCATTTGTTTGGGCTTGTATTGCATTCTGTGAGTTTGTCCCCCACTCAAAGGGTAAAGTTACTCAAGGGCCCCTCACTTGGCCACACATCTGATTTCAGTAGTCAGCAGACCTGAAGAATCCAGTTCTGAAAGCTCTCTGTAGTTAGGTTGATTCTTTCAAGGATAATAATTTATCACGTGGGAAATTTCACTGAGGTCTAAATTTAGTCTCCACGACTCCCTCCCCACAATTTTTAAGCATCGTCAGTCATAATTGTTGGCTTTGAATCACAATCACCTGGAAGGTGGCCAGCTCAGGCTGTACCTCCAATTCCTGCATTCCCTTGGCCATGCCAGCATGGGAGGAGACGCTTTATCAAATCCACTGTGACCCAGTAGATTTTCTGGGGTGTTTGTGGGAAAGCACTGCCTGTCCCAAGGGACTTGTTTTTAGCTCTGTACATGTTCACGTATATGCACACAGGCACAAACACACTCATAGATTGCACACTCCAAACCTCCAGAAATGGCCCCCTTACTTTCATATTTGCTTGCCGAGAGCTTTTTACTAAAATTTGTCAAAGAAATAGAGCCTGGAAGCACAAATTATTTTCTGGAGATTCACTCCTAAGAGCTGATGCTCACCACAACGGCTTCCCCCTGGAAGGATCCCCAGGCATGTCCAGAATGCATACATAGAATTAGCATCACTCACCCAGTCGAGGGAGGCATGGGGAATCCATAGCCATTCTTCACCTGCCATGCTACAAAGCCCAGCACAGTGGGATTTAAGAGCATGATCAAAGAGTAACTTTTCTAACGGAATCTCCAGGGGAATAGAGGGTGACAGCATAATTACCCCAGTTAGAATTTCGCCAGCCACAGAATTAATACCACCGCCCATCTGGTGGGAAGCAAAGACACAGTGGAGAACTCAAAGGCCTTTAATGGGCGAAAGAGGTCAAGCCCTTGGTTTTATATCTCACCCCAGGGACACATGAGATATTCCTCCCCTGCCCAGGATGCCATTCAGAGCTGTCCCTCCTATTTTTTAACGAAACTGAGGCAAACAGTCATTATTTTAATGGCACATTGCCCTAATGTTGCTAAGGCTACCTAGTGACCCCAAGGCCTCCGCAGGTAATCACAGTGGAAAAGACAGCTCGGTCCCCCAGGCCACAGTCGTGGACAGAGCAGCGACTCCATGTGCAGAAGGCCTCCCCGTTTGAAAGAGAAAGACACACAGGCCAACGCACGTCTTTTAAAGGTGAAGACTTGATTTATCTGGCTGCACCGCCATGAATTAAAACCCTTGGCGGTAGGAGGTCTCTGAGACCGTAACACCCCCAAGAGCAGCAGTGACTGGAGCCCAGGTCAGGGACATCTGTCTGCTCTGCACACATGGTGTGTCCATGCATCCCCAGCTCAGGATCCATCAAGGTCACTGTGAAGGTCAGAAGGCAGGAGACCACCTCCGACTTCCCTTGGGCTGGCAACCCCGTGCCCGCCAGGAAGAGCTTGGCTGGAACTCGTTGGCAGGCTGTTTTCTGAAAGTTGATCAAAAGTTTGCAAGTGTTCGCACATCCTTAATTAGCAGCATCCCGGGTACTTCCAGCAGGATGCAGGAGGCACCCCATGCCCTCCAGGAAAGCAGGCTCGATCTGGGCATTTTCTCCCTTTATACTGGGAAGGTTTGAAGAATAATTTTACAATTAGATAACATTAAGGATGATGAAAGCTAGAGAGCGGAAAGCAGCCAGAATTAATTACTTACTTGAGGGTCTGCTCAGGCCTCTTTGGCAGTGTGCATGCTGATTTTATTACGGCAATTTAACCCTTGGTGTCCCGCTCCAAGAGAACTCAGCGCTGCCTCAGACTCTGGGCCTGTTGGAACTGGAACAGAGAGAGCTACTTCTTCCTCGAGGGCTCACCCTCTCTTCCTCCTGTCTTCCGCGCTAGCCGTCCCCACCAGCAGCTTCGTCTCCCCGTCTCTTCCATTCTCTCATGAAAGCCCTGTGTTTGATCACTAAGTGGATATGATGTTCCCAGAAATCAGACTGCATTGGGAAAGAGCTATGGCTCTAACTTCCAACTCTGTACCTCTCTGCAGCTTCCTGCAGGCTGGCCATGCCCCTCTACCCCCTAAGGAAGGAAGAGGGTCTGAATAAATGAATGGATGACTTACAAAAATCAGAAATGCCTGCAATTCCTTTATCTAACATGGATTAAATACTTTCCAATGCAAATGGAGCTCTTTGGAGACTTTGAGGACTATAGAGATTTGTAAGATAGGACTCCTGACAACAAAAACATATAGAAAAGGAGGGGTGGTCATTGGCTACATCATAAGACGCCACTTGGGATGCCCACATCCTCTATCAGAGCTCCTGGTTCACATGCTAGCTCTTCCAGTTCTGATCCAGTTTCTCGCTAGTGCACATCCTGGGGCACACAGCTCGTGACGGCTGTAGTACGTAGGTCCTTACCACCCATGTGGGAGACCTGGATTGAGCTTCTACCTCCTGGCTTTGGCCTGGCCCAGTCCTAGCTGCTGCAGGCACTTGGGGGAGTGAGCCAAGAGAGAGAAGATTCATTCTCTCTCTCTGCTTTTCAAATAAAACAAAATGAAAACAACATAGGTCAAAGATGGTAAGAATTCATAAAAGGTTGATGCATTCTGTTTCAGAAGGTGACACCACACATTCATAAATAACATAATACTGACGCCATATTAGAAGCTCCTGCTCAAAGTATAAATATTTGTATATATTTAAGGTAAAAAGTAATTATGTAGAAAAATTTGGAAAATAATTACTATTCTTATTCTCTATAAGTATATTTTAAACTAGATCAATCTGAGAAGGCCAGAAATGCTCCAACAATGCCAGGAAATGAATGAAATTCTAGGTGTCCCAGCATTGCAGCAGAAGCAGTGTTACCCATAACCAAAGATGGAGAAACTAAGACAGGGGCCACTTGCTGTCAAAAATATTTTGCAACACGTTAACTTAAAAACAAGTACATAATACAACCATAAGTACTTTTTGATTTTCAATTTTGTAGTTTTCAATTACTTATCTTTACCTTTTAAAAATATGCTTTGTGCTACCCGTGATAATCCTGGAGAATGAACATGTTATAGCAGACAGTAAATAAATGAATGAGCTGTTAGACATTTTTCAAGTTGCATATGCTTTATTTTCACCATTTGTTGTTTGCTCTCACTACATTGAAATCATAGATGTGAAGTGCTGACGAGGTACTGTTAATAGATACTTCAAAACAAATGGACAAAGATTCAGAAATCTATGTTAACAAATTGAAGTGTGCATGAAAAAAAATCATGCACGCTTAATGGAAAAGTAGCAATGCCTGTAGGAAGGTGAGCCCATATATCAAGAACCCAGAATAGCTTAACTTCCAGGATTAAGCATTACATTCAACACTGAGCTCCCTTTGTCCGAAACAAAATCAGCAATATAATGAGAATGCATTTCTCATTTCATGGTGGAAAATGTAATGCTGTTTTTTAGGGAGATAAATTTTCCTTAAATAAGGAACTATGAACAGCATAAAGAATGCCATTTCAACTATTTTATAAGATGTGTAAGAATGTTTTTCACACAATTGTTCTTACAGCAAGTCTTAGTAAACATTGAAAATAAGGTGACAAATAATTCAATAAAATTATTTAGACATTTTATCAAAAATATATAAAAATCATCAAAAAGGCACGAAAGTGCCTAACGTTATTATTGATCTAGGAAATGCAAATTGAAACCTCAATGAAACAGTGTAACGTACCCCTGGAAAGGTTAAAATAAAGACTGAAATTCCAAGAGTTGGCAAGGATGTGGAACATCTTGAATCTCCTATCCTCCTGCTGAGAATGCAGAATGCAAGAACTTTGGAAAACAGTTTGACAATCTCATGTTCATTTAAATACCCTTACTGTATGAGAGAGCAACGCCACTCCTGGGTATTTCCCCAGGATAAATGAACACATACGCCCGCACACACATCAGTGTTCTTAGCAGCTTTGTAATAGAAATAGAACCCCAAACTGGGTAAAACCCAAATATCTGTCAACTGCTAAATAGAGAGAGGAATGGTTATATATCACAGTGGGCTGTTCCTCACAGATAGTTAAGAACACAAAGTTATCTCTGTCCTCCTGGAGTTCACACTCTCATGAAAGAGACAAATAAGTCACCGAATAATAATGAAGGAGTAAACCGCTTACAAAGAAAATCAAAGATGAGCAGAGGATAGAAAGTAAAGGGGCGAGAGCAGGAGAGTATTGCTGGGTTTGAGCATTCGGGGGTAGGTGGCTAGGGAAGACAGGGGAGAAGTGCCATTCAAAGCGAGATACGGGGGTTGGCTTTGGGACACAGCAGCTTAAGCCACCACCTGTGTAGCTGCCATCCCATATGAGCACCAGTGCAATTCCAGCTGCTCCCTGTCCGATCTGGCTCCCCGCTAATGCACCTGGGAAGGAGGCAGCAGATGGCTCAAGTGCATGGGGCCCTGCCATCCATATGGGAAATGGGATGGAGTTCTAAGACGCCGGCTTCACCCCGGCCCAACGCCGGTTGTTGTGGTCACTAGACAGTGAACCAGCAGATGGAAGATCTCTCATTCTCTCTCATGGCTCCCCCTTCCCCTGCCTCTGTAACTCTGACTTTCAAATAAATAAGTAAATCTTCAAAAATGAGACAGAGATAAGAAGGAGGAGAAGGGGTAAACTGAGAAAATATCAATGTGTATCTGGGAAGAAGTGACACGAAGTTCAAAGACCCCCAAAGAGGAAAGCAATACAGTGTGTTAAGCCCAAAGATAACCTTTGTATGGGGACCACTCATAGCAAAGCCAAGAAAGGGAGCCGTGCCAGAGCAGCTGGGCTATGGAAACCTTGATGGGAAACAGGTATCACACTGACAGATACAGGCATCTTCTACTCTGTGTGCTACAAATTCTGCCTACCCCATCTTTGAGCAATGGCTCTAGAACAGTGACAGTGATTTGCATGTGGATTGCAGTGGTGTGTGAATGGCCTTGTGCTCTTCAGTCTTTCTCCAAAGGGACAAGAATCGATAGCGGTTTCAGCACCCTATAGATGGCTTGCTATTAACAATAAGCAACTAGTTAGGCAAGATTAGAAAGCAGCATACATTTTTCAATCCCCAAGAAGACTTATAGACCAGTTCCCACATCTGTAGTAGGTTGGGAGGTTTTAAATAAGATGTACGGTTTCCTTGGCAACATGAGCGCCACTCCCTCTAGCAACTCTAAGAGCAAGGTGTCGACATAACTTGCTTTAGTGATTTTCCCATCTTCTGATGTAAGGAGGATTCCAGGGAGATGTTATCTCAAGTAATTGTCACTTATTCTTGGGAAAACATTCTCAGGAGAATTGCAGCTCTTAAATCAGTCCTTCGTTTTCTCTTACTTTAAGGAGTGCTGTTCCAAGATCTGAGGTCTTCCTCCCTGTCTTCCTTGTTTCTTTTCTTCCTTCTAGTTGTTTTCAAATTATTTATTGGCCACTTTCTGTGTGCGAGAATAGTGTAACGTTTAAACACTGGAGAGATCGTGGCTGGTAAAGAAGGAAAAATTCATGGGCCATGAAGCTTACATTCTAATAAGGAAGACAGGTGTTAAATATAAAGTGAATAAAATATAAATCGAAGGAGTGATAAGCACTACCAAAAGGAATTTTGCAAAAGCATGAAGAGGTCAGGTCTGTGTGATAGTTTGAAAGGGGTAATCAAGGAAGTATTCCAGGATTCAGAAAGGGAGAACAAGCGCAAGGAAGCTGATGCTAGGGGGTATATGTGTTATTCAAGAACTGCAAAATGCCAGGGAAAGGGGAGTGTGGAGAGTGATTGGGGATGGCAAGATCTTGAATATGTTTTAAGAGTATCTCTTGGGCCATGAAGCAGATAGCACATAGTACACACCTTGGTGAGGGGAGTTAAAGAGGAGAGCATCATGTGATCGATGATGAAGGCTTAGACGAGGTAGTGGGCTTCATAAATTATGCATTTCAATTTAGCCTTGAAGACTGGTGTGTCAGCATTATATTCATCTGAATGGAGTCACGTGATTGCAATGACTTAACCATACAAGGATTCAGATTATTTTCCTAAGAAACACAATGTCTGGAGATCTGCTGCCCAGAATAGCTTGTTCAAGGAAGCCACCAAAACTGCTGGCTCCGTTTTCCTTTCTCCTCCACTCTGCGCAGCAGGTGCCTCTCATCTTCAAGGTGACAAGATGGCAGCTTCACCTCCAGGCTCAGCAGTCATGCCACATGGGGAAAGAAGGAAACAACCAGGAAGAAAGAGCAGTGCTTGGTTTATCAGAAAAGCAGGTTTTCACAGAAACTCCCAGGGAGTTTTTGCACCTGTTGTATTGGCCTGAACTGGACACCATCATAACAAAGTCAGGAAGTAAGAGATTCTAATGAGGCTCTTAGGTCCTAATGTTCTGCCACCAACAAAACTGGGGAACTATTGGAAAGAAAGAAGAGAAAATCAATGTTTGGTAAGCAACAAGTAAGATGAAATAGAAGATGCAAATATTGTCCTAGAGAAAGTAAAGGCAGAAGATAACAATGAAAGCTAATTTTTTTAAAAAATTGCAAGCATTGAAAGGAAGGATGGGGCAGTCAAAGTATCTGTCACTCAGGGTACTCAGTACTAGGGGTAGTGACTCAGCTCAACCTAAAAGGTTGCGTGGAGTCAAACCCTGGGTGAGTAAGTCATTTGGATTTTATGCTTGTGCAACAGGCAAACTAGCACCACCAAAAATTAAAGGAAAATCAATAGATTGTCCAATAATAAACTCTACCCTCATGACACTAGGAAAAACACACTGAAATAATTTGTGCAGTAGGCTTGGTTCGAATCCTCGCACAGAGGAAGGCATACCCTCATGATGTGACACACTCAGATGGAAACAGTCCACAGTTAGGGAGCCCGATTAGGAAGTGGATGACAAAGTACAATGAGAAAATGAGGGCCGGAAACAGGCTGGATGACCAGAAGTGGTTGCCATCTTCCAGCAAACAGGCAACAGCCTTGGGACCAGTGGAAGAATGTGCTGTGCCTCAGCTATGAGGGTACTTCAAAAAGCTCATGGAAAAATGGAATTAAAAGGTAAGCTGATTCAGGTACAAGAACAGTTTTGAAATTCATGCCCAGGTATTCGTAATTCTGATTTTCCATAAACTCTGTGAAGACCCATCATGTGCATGGATTTTAAAATCCTTTTGTACAACATCAGCTCATCTTTAATTCTATCCTCAAGAACTGCTGGAAGTTCCCTTGTATCAGAAGGGAGAGAGAAGAGGAGCCCAAGATGTCCACTGTGGTCCATGTGATGGTGAAATACTGATGCCCACCGGGCAGACATGGTTTTTTTTTTTCTTTTAATTTTTTTTTTTTTGGACAGGCAGAGTGGACAGTGAGAGAGAGACAGAGAAAAAGGTTTTCCTTTGCCGTTGGTTCACCCTCCAATGGCCGGCGCACCGTGCTGATCCGAAGGCAGGAGCCAGGAGCTTCTCCTGGTCTCCCATGGGGTGCAGGGCCCAAGCACTTGGGCCATCCTCCACTGCACTCCCTGGCTACAGCAGAGAGCTGGCCTGGAAGAGGGGCAACCGGGACAGAATCCGGCACCCTGACCGGGACTAGAACCCGGTGTGCCGGTGCCGCTAGGCGGAGGATTAGCCTGTTGAGCCACAGCACTGGCCCAGACATGTTTTTTAATATGTTCATTTGTGCTTTGTTCTGGTTTAGGCAGAAACAAATGAGAGGTATTTTCCCCACTGCCATACCAATAATGCTCTATACTCTGAGCCTGGCCTTTCTGAAATGCAGAGGTCACAGGGCTACAGAGATTGGTAAAGCCACAAGGCTGTGAATTCGAGAGTCTGTGTCAACTGAAGAAAGGTTGGGCTGGGAATGGAAACTGATGAAAGGCCACAAAGAGGAGAAGGGAGAGCAGACTGGTTAGCGAGAGACGGGGTATGAGGCCCACGGCAAAACCCATCCCCGCAGTTCAGCTGCAAGAGCCCCAGGCAGCAGCACACCCACCCTGCCAGACGCCGGGAGGGGTCGCTGCAGAGCAAGACCTGCCTTTACACATGGAGGAAGCACCTGCACCAGTGCATGTGGGGCGCTTCAGCAAAACCATCTGCCTCCCATTGCCTGGAGAGCCAAGACGCCCCACATGACGGAGCATTGCCTTTTTAAGGTCCAGAGATTCCCTACCTCCAGCAGAACTGGGAAATTAGCCATTGTCTATCCTTACGTTATGACCGCTCCACACGTTAGAGAGGACAAATGTGAGTGGCCCCCTGACGTGACAGGCTGGTGGGTCCTGTCTGCTTCCGTCAACGAGAGCAGATCCTCGCGAGAAAGTCCAGATTTAAAATGTCATTTTAGGGTTTTATGATCCAACTATAAAACAAAGCAGATTTATGATGTGAGTAAAAGACAGCTCCTTTTTGTAGCGCCTGCTCAGAAAGCGTATTTTTTTTTTTAATACTAGATACTCTACTCTTTGGGGCTTGGCCTTTGTCTGAAAAGAAAGCAAGTCAGCTTCCTCCCCTATGTGGGGAAGAGCAATGGCCTGCCTGCTGGCTCCTCTCTCTTTCTATCGGGGTCATCTTAATTGGTCCCAAGCTGATTTGGAGAGAAAGAGACTGGGATTCTCACCTGGAGAACTGACTTCCATTATGTTTGAAGAGCTGGCAATGCTTTGGGGAGGGCAAGTGCCTCCCCCTCCCCGCGGGGCACATCCCTGCCCGCACACACTCACCCAATGCAGGCAACACTTGCCGGAGCCAGAGATTCCTCTTGCAAATCAAAGCACAGAAGCTGCCACCAGCTGCCCCTTCGCTTTGCTCAAACCATTTTTGGTTAACTAATTGAATTTCCCTTTTATAGTCCCCATCCTCATTGCAGACTGGCAGGCAGCGGTGCCACTGGCAGCACACTTCCATGTATGAATCGGCTGCCAGACCTGCCGCAGTCAACTCCGTCTTGAACTCTCTGTGTGCTAGTTCAGAGAGCACTCTTGTACCATCATCCCACCATGGCACTTCCAAATGGCTGGATATAATTGGGTTCAGTGCAGTTCAAAGCCATGCTCCAGCATCCTTGCATCAAAGCTCATTGAGCAACAGGGGAACCGTGTGCTGAAATGCAGGCATGGGGTGAGGAGAGTTATTAGTGGAATACATTCAAATCTGTCACGCTAGATTCCTGGGTACACAACTGGTTTTTGGTTCAGCTTTTAAGAGTTCAGGTGTGGTCCCCAGGAGATGGCTCCTGTAATCGCTGTAAAAATATCTCATTTGTACTAATGCACCTTGCCTATTTCATAGCAGATCCTTGTGAGACTAATTTACATTTTTTTTAAAATGTCAAGGCTTTCTCCAGAGATTGTTCATTCATTATATTTATTTTCTTGGACATGATTTTAACAAACCTTCCCCTGAAGAGCTTGTAGCTATTAACTTTACGGAACAGCTGCTCAAGAGAGAGTTAAAAAGCAAATGGTCTAAGGGAGAGGATTGAGCCACAGCACCTCAAGGGTATTCTTCTGCCCCCAAACTCATTTCATTAGTTCTTCCTTCATAGGCCACGAGCAAGAAGAGAGAGGAAAAACCTTCTATCGTTCAACAGGACGGTTGATTCCAGCCAGGGCTAAGAACTGCATTCTGGCACATTTTGATGTCAGTGGGCCGGTGTGTGGGACCCGGCGGACACAAGGCATGTCAAGAAAGTGTGCTATCAAGGGATGCAGGACAGGAATGGGGAACAAGAATGACCTGGTGTCAGGGGGTGCACAACACGCTCTCATTTAATTAACGTCTTCTCATCTTCGCCTTGGTAATAGCCCCGGTCTACACCCTGGAGAATGTCCAAGTCTCAGAATGCACACGACCCATTGCCAACACTCAGAAACAGGGACTCATACAGTTCAGGTGATCCTGAATCGTACCTCCTGAAAAACTCCTTATGCAGGGGGAACCTACAGAGTGGATCCTGGCCATCTGCCCTTTGAATACCTGGGAGGCCAGGAAGTTCACCTCTCTGAAGGCAACAGTGTCCTTTGGGTCATAGTCTGAAAGATTATAAAATTTCCCCTTCCTGGAACTGAGTTCTGCTCCCAGGATTATCACTGTCTCAGTGTATTTTTTGAGCAAACGACGATTATTTACTCCTAGTCTCATAAAAAAAATAGCTCCTCTGCATAGAGATATAGATGTTCTGTTGCTCATTCGTCAGTCTCACAACCTACAATATTTACCAAGTGCTTACCATCGAAGGGCTGGATGCTGGGGACACTGGGGACATTACATGTCCCTCTCCTCAGGATCTGGGGTGGGGCTGGGGATGGCGATGGCTGAGCTGACATAGAAGATCCTCTTCTGACCACATCAGCAAAGGGATTCAACTCCGACCCCACACAGTGGTGGCAAGAGGCCTTTTCGGAGAATTGCTGCTGGCAGGCCTCAGATACCCACTGTGATCTCCCGGGCGGCGCTGGCCCCCACGTAGCCATTGCGGCAGCTGTGGTTGTCTCCTGTACACCCACTGAGAACACAGTTCATTAAGAATGAAGAGTCCGGCCGGTGCCGCGGCTCACTAGGCTAATCCTCGGCCTAGCGGCACCGGCACACCGGGTTCTAGTCCTGGTCGGGGCGCCGGATTCTCTTCCAGGCCAGCTCTCTGCTGTGGCCAGGGAGTGCAGTGGAGGATGGCCCAAGTGCTTGGGCCCTGCACCCCATGGGAGACCAGGAGAAGCACCTGGCTCCTGGCTTCGGATCAGCGCAGTGTGCCAGCCGCAGTGCACCGGCCGCGGCGGCCATTGGAGGGTGAACCAACAGAAAAAGGAAGACCTTTCTCTCTGTCTCTCTCTCTCACTGTCCACTCTGTCAAAAAGAAAGAAAGAAAGAAAAAAAAGAAAGAAAGAAAGAAAGAAAGAAAGAAAGAAAGAAAGAGAAAGAAAGAAAGAAAGAAAGAAAAGAAAAGAAAAGAAAAGAAAAGAAAAGAAAAGAAAAGAAAAGAAAAGAAAAAAGAAAAGAAAAGAAAAGAAAGAGGAGTCCTTGAAGTATTTACCTATGTGACTTCAAAGCTGACTTGGCCAGAAAGGAAAGAAGACAAGTCACAAAACGGTCTGGAGCTCACTCCCTGCTCAGCCTCCTCCGGGCCAGCACTCACGGAGCCTCTGAGACCTGCTGCTAGCATCTCCATCTTCCTTGGATTTATTCCATTGTCATATTGGGGAGCTTTCCCGAACACTGCATCCAAAAAAAAAAAAAAAAAGTGTACCACTAGCATCTATCTGACCCTGCTCCTTTTTGCCCTAGCATTTGTGACAGCAAAATGATGTTACCATGTGTTTATTTATTTGTATATTGTCCATCTCTTCCAACAAACCATAAGCTCATCACTAAATCCTCCATCCCCAAACAGCACCTTGCTTACAGACCCCACTGGATGGAGGGATGGTTAGAGGAATGGATGGAGGGGCGACAGGTGGGTGGATGGATGGATGAATGGATGAATTTGCTAAGTGGAGAAAGAAATATGTGTGCTGTCTGATCCTGGAACACAGAGAACCAGGCCACACGGCTTCTGGATGTCCTGTAGAGCTATGCTTCCTATACAACTGAAATACTATTCTGTGACTGCTGTGCCTTTAAGATCAGGGAAGATTGCCATAAACCTTCATACCAGCCTTGTGGAAAGGGCAATGCCCATTTTACGATTCCACAAATTCCTGGGGCCGCCTCTGGCTCTGAGCTCCTTTTTCCACTGGAACTGTGTCCGTTCTGCAGGGATAACCTCAAGACATTCTCTTCAGGGAGCATCTACACAGCCCTGGAGTTCAGTTTTCCCAAGTCTTCATGGAAAGCCACTCACACACAACACCATGAGACGTCAGCATCAAAACCCTCAAATCTAATCTTAACCATCCTGATTCTCCAAGTCCTCTGCCAGGGGGCTTAGCCCTTCTCTCCTGCTTGCATATCTCCCATTTTACAAGTCTTCCTTCCCTGCCTTCCCATGGAAAAAAAAAAAATAACCAATGGATTCTGCTTTCTGATGCAGAACAATTAGGCAGTTTATCCTGCCTGCCTCCACACTTAGCTTCAGCTCTCCTTCTATCCACAGATGGCTCAAAAAGTCTGAGTCATCCCCTCCTCCTCACGGTATCGAGCAGAAATGGGAAGACACCCACCCTTCCCCAAGACTTGTCCTCTGCTCATTCAACCAAGCGCTAACTGAGGTCTTCCCAGAAAGAGGTTGTACAAATGCAGCTAAAGGCCCACCACAGTCGACCCCAGTGACTATGACATCAGAGTCCTTTGATATCAGAGTGTTTGCCTCAGCGAGCAGATGGAGAAACAGTCAGAGAGGTTCCAGCAACAGGGGAGATTTGACACACCACGGCTGGCTTGAAGATGGAGATACCACCTGACGAGGAATGCAAGTGGCCTGAACTGACAAAGACCTCAACTCCCAGCAGGCAAGGAAGCAAGGACATCATTTCCGCAGTCTCAGAGAACAAAATTTGCTTGACAACTGGAAAGAGCTTGGAAGCCAACTCTTCCCTGGAGTCTGGGAGACAGGAGCCCAGCCCTGATTGCAACCATGGTCACCCCAAAGTGCAGAACCCAAGCTGCGCTGATCCTGTCTCTGTGAGAACTTGCCTCAGAGTGATAGGAGCAGTACAATCGCCATTGTTTCCATCAAGTCCTAGGCCTACTGCTGAGTAATTTACATAGTATCTCATCTGATCCTGGTACCCAACACTGCTTGGATGGTACAAATATCCTGATTTTTCAGGCACAAAGGCCTTCAGAGTAATAAGAGCTAAATGTATACTCATTAGATGTAGTAAATGCTAGAACCAAAATTCATTCACACGGCATAAATCCAGAGCCAATATTCTTAAGCTGTATGGTTTTCCTTAAGTTACTGCCTGTCAGCTCTCACTCAGTGATTTTTATACGAAGTGCTTCTTCCTCAGATTCTAACAGGGAATCTTCTTTCTTCTAATCACCTAATTGGATCATCACCTTTTCCAAATGAACTCTTGTCTACGTTTTCATCCCCAAAGGTCTCTGTCCACAGGAACTAGAAAAGAAACAAAAATGTCTGGCTGGAGGTGACATCACCAGGATAGGTGATGGATGTTTCTACACATCACTCAACACCCAGCTTTTGCCTTCTGCCATCTCACCATGAGGGACCTCATCACAGAGGTTAGGACATTCTGACACATGGCAGCAGTATTCTGATCACCGACATATATGGCCCAGGACCATCAGAAACTTGGCCTCCCAGTGGCAGAGCTGACCTCAAGGTGAGTTGCCCACACAGTGACCCAAAAGAGAGATGTGGCTCTAGCCACCTCTCAGGGCTGGGTGTGTGTGGGAGTGTACAGACACACGTGTGGGTTTAGTAGGCAGCAGGTAAACATTATTGCTTTCTAAAGCTTTCTGCATTCTGGTTTTCACAGATCGCCCATTCCCTTCATGCTGTTTTTCTTTTCTTTTCTTTCCTCTTTCTTTCTTTCTTTCTTTCTTTCTTTCTTTCTTTCTTTCTTTCTTTCTTTCTTTCTTTCTTTCGACAGGCAGAGTGGACAGTGAGAGAGAGAGAGACAGAGAGAAAGGTCTTCCTTTGCCGTTGGTTCACCCTCCAAAGGCTGCCGCGGCTGGCGCGCTGTGGCCGGCGCACCGCGCTGATCCGATGGCAGGAACCAGGTGCTTCTCCTGGTCTCCCATGGGGTGCAGGGCCCAAGCGCTTGAGCCATCCTCCACTGCCTTCCCGGGCCATAGCAGAGAGCTGGCCTGGAAGAGGGGCAACCGGGACAGAATCTGGCGCCTTGACCAGGACTAGAACCGGTGTGCTGGTGCCGCAAGGTGGAGGATTAGCCTACTGAGCCATGGCACTGGCCCATGCTGGGTTTTGACATCAAAGCTAACCAGAAAAGCCAAGTCCAAAAGGGAATTTTGAAAGTGTTTGTTGCACTATCCCCTGAGAATAAACAGCCTTGCAGCTTTTTGACACTAAGAACCCCAGATACAAGGACATCTGTAGAAAATACGTAGAATTTTCAGACTATAGTAGTATTTTTCACTGATAAAGTTTTAATAGCAAAAATACAATATCCTTGTGACTGTAGATGTTCCACATCCTTCTGCAAGTCAAGTAAAGTCAACAAAGTCAACGACTTCTTGTTGGTAGGTTGACCCTGGGAGCAGACAGGACAAATGCAAACAGAGCTGGCTTTGGGCCAAAATTTGGTATACAGAACTCTGGCCAATACCTGCCATTAGAATGCTCTCCATCAGGGCAGCTCTGGGGTCAGTGTCTTCCAGAAGTAGTGTTTATGAAACAGAGAAAGGTGTTTTCCTTTGGACTTTGGTAAAATTTTTACAGAATCCCTAGGAACATTCCAGACTTCAGTGAGTTGCCTCCGTAGGCTCATTGCTCCAAATTTGAAACTGACCCTCAGAAATAAATTCCTGTGGCTGAGAGTGAACTTCTTTCTTTAGGGGTACGAGGTTTGTTTCATTCACACCTGATAAAAAGCATCCAGCAATGATGGGGACAACCGTTGACACAGTCAAAGCTGTAGCTGTGACTAAGGAATTCTGGGATTAGCTCTAGGTCGAGGTCATGGGGTGAAATACGTGTAGGCAAGGAAGGATTATGGCATTTTCAAACCCAGACTACAGCTGACTCTTTTTCCCACAGATCTTAACAGGAAGGAGTATTGCAAATAACTTGAATAACTAGTAATCTTGGTCTCCTAGAAGGTAATAAATGTCACATGGAGGAAAGGACAGCATATTCCTAAAACCTGGGCAGAAGCTCTTACATAGCTGGGCCCAAGTGTCGGCTTCACCAAACTGTGTAAGTAAGCTCAAGTCATTTAACTTTTATGCCTCTCCTTTTTCTCCATCACTGAGGTAGGAGTGTTATAAGATTGAAATGAGATCATATATATAATACAATGCTCGGGATGATGGTTACACTAAGAATCTACTGCGTAAATATTGCCTATGACTATTATTACTTTAAACAATGATTGTGACAACAAGAAGATAGATAGAGCAGCCAGGGATTCTGCTTTGTGGAGTAAAGCCATGCCTGCCATGCCAACATCCCACATGAGCTCCGGTTTGAGTCCTGGCTGCTCCACTTCAGATCCAGCTCCCTGCTAATGGCCTGGAAAAGCAGCAGAAGATGGTCTAAGTGTTTGGGCCCTTGCCACCACGTGGAAGACCAGGAAGTAGCTCCTGGCTCCTGGCTTTGGCCTGGCCCGCACTTGGCCATTACAACCATCTGTGGAGTGAATCAGTGGATGGAAGATCTCTCTCTCTCTCTCTTTCTCTGTTTATCCCTCTCTCTGTAACTCTGACTTTCAGGTAAATAAGTAAATCTCATATATATACATATATATACACACACATATATTTAGAGAACTACATGGATCACATACATGTGACAGGTTAAAAATGGATAAAAATATGAAATGAAAAGCTGTGATGAGATGAAGTAAGTACAGGCAGGAAGGGTCAGAGGAATGAAGAAGAACAGAAAAGAATCATCCTTAAGACCTTGGTAAAGATCTTCCACTGATGGCCAGGTTCTCATTTCCTGATTTCCAAGACTTGAAGAGAAGAACTGAAGAATGGTCTCCTTCCATCTATGAGTCCTGCAGCCACCATGAATCCAAAATCGTACTACGGTCACTGTCATGGCATCTTCGGCGCTCTCCTGTAGCCAGCTGGACGTGCCTAACTCCTTCTGTTTTTTCCCAGGACTAAGAGCCAGGTGGGAGTTACGGGGGAAAAGGCTACATGGCAGCAGCCAAAGTGTATCCTTGAGGCTATGTTAAAGTTCGAGTCAAGGATTTTTATCTTTCAGCAAGAGTATATGATAATTGGGCCAGTGCCATGACTCAATAGGCTAATACTCTGCCTGCGGCGCTAGTACCCCAGGTTTTAGTCCTGGTTGGGGCGCTGGATTCTGTCCTGGTTGCTCTTCTTCCAGTCTAGCTCTCTGCTGTGGCCTGGGAAGGCAGTGGAGGATGGCCCAGGTCCTTGGGCCCTGCACCCGCATGAGAGACCAGGAGAAGCACCTGGCTCCTGGCTTCAGATCAGTGCAACGCACCGGCTGTAGCAGCCATTTTGGGGGTGAACCAACGGAAAAAGCAATACCTTTCTCTCTGTCTATCTCTCTCTGTCTAACTCTGCCTGTCCAAAAAAAAAAAAAAAAAAGTTGGAGTCAAGGATGTGGAATAGTCTCCAATCCAAGAAATTCTGGTTAGGAAAAACAAAACAAAACAAAACAAAAAATGATGGATTGAAATCAGAAAGGGTAAAAGAATGAGGAAGAGGCAGATTGAAAGATTAGGAACACAGGAAGATGAAAATTTTTGGTAGACACAGATACAAAAAGGCAAGGCTAAATAAGTTGTCAGAAAGGTAGACTGGCATTAACAATCAAGAGATTAACAAGAACCAAAATAGAAAGTAAGATCATCCAGAAACAAGGTTGCCAGATCTAGCCAATAAAAATACCAGGCACCCAGTTAAATTTGAATTTCAGATAAAACGAAAACACCTTTTGCTGTAAATGTGTCCGTGAGAAGTTTGGGACACACTTACACCCAACAAGTATTCATAGATTATCTCAAATTCAAATTTAAGTCAGAGCCTGATATTTTGCTGCAAACCTACCTGGACAGCTTGTTAATCCACCAGCCATTAAGTAGTCCGTGGTGAAGCCAGATTAGAGTTGATGAGAAGTTAGTAAAAAGCAGGGGAAGGAAGAAACAGTAGAGAACATTGAGACGGATTATGCTTCAAGCTCCCAGGAATGAGATGGAGGAAATACCAGCCTTCGAGTTCTGAGCATGAAGTCAGAATCAAGAAAAGTGAAGGAACAGCGAGAACAGGTTGTGTTTATCGCAAAGTGCAGAGTGGCTGCTACACCCCAAAAGCAGTCAGAGGGTCTATTGTTACGGGTTCCTTTTGAAGTTCCCAGACATTGCACCCTGAGTGTTAGCGATTCCACTCTCCTCCTTGTGTTAGATACTGGGGTTACCCCAGCCAGTAAGTGATACACCGCACTGAGCAGGCAGTCTTTGTTGCAATAGACTAGGCCACTATTTATGCACTAAATCAATAAATAGATGCAGAATGCCTACTGTGCATCAGGCAGTGTCCTGGGTGCCGGATATGTCCCTCAAGGATGTTTGGGAAACAGCGCAGCCGTGTCCGGTTCTCTAAGATTGCTCTTCTTTAAATGTAGCTTCCTGGGCCCCACACCAGCTGTTAAGAACCGGTAAGGAAATCTGGGCTGCATTTTTATAAACGACTCAGATGATTCCTGAATTTTTAGAATTGCTAGGCTACCAACTGTTTAATAGAAGTACATCTATCCATGCATTTGACTTACGCAAAACGTGCAGGAGATAAACAAGACGCAGCTAATGGTATGTGGGACATTCAGTGTGGTCAAGCTGGCACCAGGGAAATGGGGGGCTTGTCCAATCCATGGCTAGCAAACGACTGATACGTGTGACGGTTTCTGTCTCAGAGTACAGCTCTGTTTCCTCTGGAACATGCTACAGTACAGACTGCGCCTTCACACGTGAGCTTATCTCCAGCACATATGTGCGCTGTGGGCACACATCAGCATCCGTGTATGTGTGTGCACATTCATGTGCAGGGACCATTTCAAGGTCATGCACTTGAAGGGATTTGGTAAGGACCATGGTGAGATGCAGCACTGGGCTTCATTTTTGCCAAAACCAAGTGGCTCTTCATTCTAAAGGTCAGCAAGCACAGAGTCTTTATTCTCACCCCTGTACTTTTGATGCAATGCTGAAATGTACGTTTATTTTTAAAGCTCGTGAGACCTAGCTGCCGACAGAAGGTGCTGTTGATTCACAGAGAAACTCCGCTCTGACGAGTTAGCACCACGCTCCTACTCTGAGGCTCCCACCCAGCACACGACAGCAAACGCCTCCTTTCCACCGCACCTGCGCTGTGAGATTTGTCAACTCTTCAAGGGCACAACTTGCTTATCCCTGTTGTGTGTCAGGCAGGAAGACGGCTCTGCTCCCATTTCACAGGAAGAAAAACTGAACCAGAGAACCCGGTGTTACCTTTTCTTCCAAGGCACCCAAAGGAACAAATTGGACAAACACTGAGAATAAACACCACTTTGTTGCCTACCCCAGTATGTGACATGGGATTCTTCCCTTGCGTCCATCCATCTCCTTCCCACATGGGATGTATTCCTCTCTCCCTCCTATCTTGCCCACGACAGCTCCCAAAACAAGGCTGGCAGAGGAGGAGGAACCCACCACTAGGGAATTTAGAGTGAAGTGAGAATGAAGGATGTCCCAACATCCACTTAGTTTTCAGTGACTTTCAAGTACCAAGTAGAAACCCAACCTGTGATTCAAGTAACATCCACAGTACTTACAGAGAAATACTTCAAAGGTCATCTGTCCCGTTTTCTAGATCAGCATGCAGGGATGCTGATGTGTGCCCACAGCGCACACATGTGCTGGAGATAAGCTCACGTGTGAAGGCGCAGTCTGTACTGTAGCATGTTCCAGAGGAAACAGAGCTGTACTCTGAGACAGAAACCATCACACGTATCAGCCGTTTGCTAGCCATGGATTGGACAAGCCCCCCATTTCCCTGGTGCCAGCTTGACCACACTGAATGTCCCACATACCATTAGCTGCGTCTTGTTTATCTCCTGCACGTTTTGCGTAAGTCAAATGCATGGATAGATGTACTTCTATTAAACAGTTGGTAGCCTAGCAATTCTAAGATTTTCTTAGATTTTCTAAGATCTGGGTTTTCCAGATCTCCTGGAAACCCAGCAGGTGTAACGGGCAAGGCCCAGGGGACCGAACCTCCACTGCTCCCAGGTCCAAAACTCCTCTCATGGACATTATCACCTTCTAGGTGGGTCTGGTGAGGGGCTTCACGTTGAAGGTCTCTCTCTAATTCATCCCTGTCCGACACAGATATGACCCTACTTTTCCGGAGAACACTTGCCTCTCTCCACAAAAGCTTTGAGGGACCAAATGTTTTTGACTTAAAATCCATAATTCACCAAGTCTGTCAGCTACAAAAAAGTATAAGGGTTCTAGCTGAACAGGAACATATAAACTTAGATTATTATAACCCTAGATTATTATAGCTTCCTTGGGTTTTTTATAAGTGGAGTTTTTTTAATCTCATAAGAAATATTCATGTATATAAGTATATATATATATAGACAATCCCTTATAATAAACACAGAAGCTGACTGTTCCCAGAATCTTTGGCTTGGCTGAAATATGATGATATTCTTAGTTCTTAGTATGGGGGGTGGAAAAAGCCTCTGAACGCTCCAGGCTTTTTATAGCTCTGGCTCCTGGGCAGCATTTGCTGCAGTAGCAGCCCTGGATAGCAAAGGAGCCAAACAATGCTAATGGGGCAAACAGAATGTAATTGCTTATGTGTGCTGGTTATATCCTGAAACAAATTGTTTCTTAATGCTGAGGTCAGACAGGGTTTAATTAGGAGAAATACAATTGGTGTAAAATTCTGCATCAGGCTGCTTGTTTGGTGTCATGCCAAGTCAACATCTAGTCTCTCCAAATGGAAATTTTCATTAGAGGCCATTGGCAGCCCTAGTTAGGCTGAGTTTCAACTTTTCCAAGTCTCCTGGTAATGTAAACCTGAAACTCAGCATATCTATCGCCTAATAAGGGGCTGTCCCTCTTGCATTTACAAACACTCGAACATGTGCGCGCTGTCTTTCTCTCTTTTTCACATATCCAGCTGGCCCAGTGGCCCCACCAGCAAAGCACACACTTCCCCTGGGAACTGCAGGAACTAAGGAAATCTCCCTCTTTTCTTGACCACTTCCCCCTCCCCTATTCCCACATTAATAATACCCCTCGATCAGGATACCCTTGCTGCAAAAACATTGTGGTGTACATCAGTTCATGTGCTCTTACAACCAGCCAGACAGCTGGGCAGCTTCTCTAGCTCCAGGCAGGGGATTCTTCGAAGGTCACAGCTCCGATTGGCTAAGAATAGATCTCAGACCTCCAGAATTTGGGCTCCAGGCTTAGGCTAGAGCACAGGACTTTATGCTTGCCTACACCAACATTCATGTAGATGAACCACACCTGGTATCACCATCTTTGCTCTTCTTTTTGTTTCCCTTTGTGTAATCTTATGAAGAAGTACGAATGAAAGGTGTTATTATTCAAAGCTGCACAAATGTCCCCAAGATTTTGCAAGCTCCCTTTATTAGCAGCGACCCGTTCTTTGGTTATCTTTCCTCTTCTACATGCCTTTTCCTACCCTCAAAGATCCCCAAGAATGCCTGCAGCAGTAACACTGCTTTGTACACTAATTTCAAGAGCCGGGATCCTCACATCTTCAAGGATAAGGTTTTATCAGTGTTTCTCATATAAATCTTGTATCTCGCAAGTGTTTAATTTATTTGGGAATTTCTGCTTCTAGCTTGCTGTTGTTCTCTCTCTCTCTTAGCAGCTGAAGGCAGTTTTCATTACAGTGACAAAGACCCCACTATGTTAAAGAAAATTGCACAGAGAGACCCCCCCAAATCCACCTACTCAACAAAAATCTAAGTCATTTTCCCCCGCAGTATCATATCAGCAGTAACCGTCATGGGTTTAAAGACACATGGGACCGAGTTTTCATTTCTATATGTGATTCTTATTTGCTGAGACCCAGGCTCCTTGCGAGTTGAGCTACATTTCATTTAGGTGCTGGGGCTCTTGGGCCCGTGGCAGTGAGCCCGGGTAGGGTCAAGGTAAACCTCTGCACAGGGCAAGCAGTCACTAAACAAGCCTTCTTCCTTGGCCCTGCTCAGCTGCAAGGCGGTGGGTGATCCCCGGGAGGGGAGGCCTCTCAGCTGCCCAGGTCTGGTTCCAGAGCACGTGAGGCTGCAGACTGGGAGTCGCTGAGACTGTCTCATCCTGTCGGAGGCAGACTTCTTGCTAACCTGCATTCCCACAGACTGATGTCCTACTTAGGCTCACTTTGGCTTTAGATCGCAGCTGTCCCAGTTCTACTCCAACTTTATTACAGACATCCAAAGCACTCCGAGGTTTCGCACAATTTAAATTCCTACTATTTAAAAGATTTTTTTCCTATGTTACCGTTTGTACAGGTCAGTTTTCCATGGCGTGAGTATTTGTTCCACTGCAACGGATATACAAGGAACAACCTGAGCATAACGCAAATTTTGCACTTGCTGATGCTCAGTTTTGTCCTTGAGAAACATAAAACTGCATCCAGCCGAACTGAGCTGGATAGAAATTCACGCGAGCACACACACACACACCCCTCAAGCACTGAGAAGTCACCCTGACTCCCAGCGTGTGCTATTCTACAAGGCTGTGTTTTAGAGTGCTTTCATATTTGTGAACTTTGCTATTAACACAAAACACAAAAGCAAAGCAAAACAAAACAGAAATGCATACTCATTCAACATCCCAAACCCTTCTGTGTATCCTGGTTCAAAATGCCAAGCAGTGCACACAGAGAAAGAAAGCACTTCCTGCATTCAAAGGCCTTCGATGGAAGTTCTAAATGCAGGAGTGGTTTCTTTTGACACTGGTAGTGGCTGGTTTAGTGGTTTCAAAAACGCTGCTACAATTTCGTATCTATAACAGCTTATCCAGCAGTGATGCAAATGCTAATTAAAGAAAGACACACTGCACCACATCTCCAATTTTGATGAAAATGGTGTCCGTTATAAATGCACACCTCAAAGTACTTTCATCTCAAACGAAGAAAAATCTGCCCCAGGTGTTAGAGCTGCAGAAGATGGCTTAACTGTGATACTCAGTGTCAAGGTCAAACCAAGGGCAACGAACTGCGCCCATCCACATCTGGTCCTCTGACTTCCATCTGATTTCAGATATTCCTCCTCCTACCACTTCACAACTGAATCATTCCAAAGCCCACACCCACAGCCAAATGTCTAGCTTGTTTAGGACAAAATGCCATATTTATTGTATTCGTGTATTCCATAAGCACTTAACACATGTAAAATTGTGCTTTTTTTAAAAAAGAAATGCATGTTCATCAGTTTTGTTGCAGATATAGTGTCTTGTCAAACTTTGAAAAATATTTGTCAAATTGATAGGAATTCTATACTACTATAGTTTTAATGATTTTTGCAACTATTTCAAATGCACTTTATGTGAGTGATGCTGAACATCTTTTCATTTGGTTATGGTGTATATCCCTTGTCTACTTTCCTGCTAGACTATGGTCATTTTACTTTTTATTTATTGAACTCTTTATTTAACAAAACTATTAAACCTTCAACCATGATGTAAATTAAAATGTTATTTCAGAAATTGTAACTAAACAGCAATAAAATATATTTAAATAAATTTTAAAAATGAAAAAAAGTTTAATTTAACTTTACTTATTGGAGGAGTAGAGAGACAGAGAGACAGCGAGAGCAAGCTGATTCATTCCCCAGATGCTCACAATGGCTGGGGCTGGGCTGGGGCCAAACCTGGGAGTTGGTGACACAATTCAGTTCTCTAACAAAGGTGGCAAGAACGCTATTGCTTGAATTTTCATAGCTGCTTCCTGGGGTCTGCATTGGCAGGAAGCTGGCATCAGGAGACAGAGCCAGCTATTGAACTTGGGTACTTCCCATGTGGGACACAGGCATCCTAACCACTAGGCTAAATGTCAGTGTCTAAGAAGGTGTTTTGTTTTGTTTTGTTTTAGACAGTGAGAGAGAGACAGAGAGAAAGGTCTTCCTTCTGTTGGCTCACTTCCCAAAGGGCTGCTATGGCTGGCGCTGTGCCGATCCGAAGCCAGGAGCCAGGTGCTTCTCCTGGTCTCTCATGTGGGTGCAGGGCCCAAGCACTTGGGCCATCCTCCACTGCCTTCTAGGGCCACCGTAGAGAGCTGGACTGGAAGAGGAGCAACCAGGACAGAATCCGGCACCCCAACCAGGACTAGAATCTAGGGTGCCAGTGCTGCAGGTAGAGGATTAGCCAAGTGAGCCATGGCGCTGGCCTAAGAAGGTTTTTGAACGTTAATTTTTTCCTAAGTCATGTGGGGTTCTTGGCACAATTTTGTATGGCACAGTAAATTTTTAGGGATACTCATTTTTCCATTATAACAAAACTGACAATATTTGATTGTTATCTGGGCATGTCCATTGTCTTAAAATATTTTAAATATATTGGATTAGGGATTTCACATCCAACATACCCAGAACTGAATTCTTGATTAGTTTCCCATAACATGTTTCACCTATCACAGCCCTTGCCATCTACATTAATAGTGGAACAATCATTTCTGTTCTCGACCTAAAACCCCAGTAGTTAGTCCTAAAGCCTTTCTTCGTCTCTCCCCACGTCCTGTGGTCTTCTCTTCTGAACGCTCCCACTCGCCAGCATCCCCCTATGCCCTCTGAACCTGCGTCTGCCGGTCCCCCACTTCTTCCTGATCCTCAGTCCTCATCCAGCTCTACCCTGTTCTTTCAGAACATCAGTCAGATGGTGGCACTTGTCCATGATCTGCTGGGCTGGGCTCCCCCATCCCACCCTGAGCAACAGCCAGAGGTGCGCAGAACCTGCACTGCCCATCTGCCCCTCCCCCAGTCTCCTCCCTAGTGCCTTCTCCTGCCACGCTTTCTGGCTCACAGGCACACTCTGGGGAACTTGTCATCCCTGACCTGTCCAAGGAACATTATGTCCTTGAAGCTTTTGCTCTGGCTGTCCCCTGCCTGAAACGAGATTCACTTGGGTACCTAAGTGACTCTCACTCACTGATCCAGGCCTGTGCTTCAATGTCACCCACTCAACGCATATTCCTCACAATAGAACTCCCTCCTCTAGTTCTATCCATCTTCTCCTTACCTTTTTTTTTTAATAGCGTTATGAAAGATATTCACAAAATTCGTGGAAAAACCTTTATTATGAACAAACTATGCATGGGTTTATTTTTTGTACAAAAATAAACTTTTCTTTTAATTACATTTTCTCATGAGCAAATTTCTACTTATTTAGATTTCTTGTTTACCCTCTCCTCCACTGGAATATAAGTCCCAGAAGACAGGAATTGATGTGTGTTTTACTCATGATTTTATCTGTAGCTCTTGAAACAATGCCTGGCACGTGGCGTGTGCCAGTAATTCTATGCTGAATACATGAAAGCAGTGGTTAGTCTTTTCTGAGTGAGGTAAAACAGGAACAATGAGGACTAACAGGCCCAGGCAGAGGTTACAAGGAGGCTCAACCAACGTCAGATTACTCTCAGAGGATCTCCAATCAGACTCACAGCTGACTTCTCATCAGAAACTCTACAAGCTAGGAGGGAATGGCGAGATATAGCCCAGGTACTAAGAGAGACAACTGCCAGCCCAGAATTTTATATCCTGCAAAGCTATCATTTGTGAATGAAGGTGAAATAAAGACTTTTCATAACAAACAGAAATTGAAAGAATTTGTTGCCACTCGTCCAGCCCTGCAAAAGATGCTTAAAGATGTGTTACACACAGAAACAAAGAAACACGGTCATCAATATGAAAGAAGGTAAAGGAAGGAAACCAAGGAAGGAAAGCTCACAGCAAAAGATCACAGGGAATTCAAAGCATATATTAGAACTTATCTTTGGCAAATGGCAGGGCAAAGTTACCACTTATCATTAGTCACATTGAATGTGAATGGCCTGAACTGTCCAGTTAAAAGACACAGATTGGCTGATTGGGTTAAGGAACAAAACCCATCTATTTGCTGCTTACAAGAAACACATCTTTCCAACAAAGATCCATACAGACTGAAAGTGAAAGGCTGGAAAAAGATATACCATGCCAACAGAAATGAAAAAAGAGCGGGCGTAGCCATCTTAATATCAGACACCATAAACTTTACAACAAAAACCGTTAAGAGAGACAAAGAGGGACACTACATAATGATTAAGGGATCAATTCAACAAGAAGATATAACAATTATCAATGTATATGCACCTAACTACAGGGCACCGGTTTATCTAAAAGATTTGTTAACGGACTTAAAGGGAGACTTAGACCCCAATACAATAGTACTGGGGGACTTCAATACTCCACTCTCAGAAATAGACAGATCAATAGGACAGAAGATCAACAAGGATACAGTAGATTTAAACGACACTATAGCCCAAATGGATCTAACAGATATATACAGAACTTTCAATCCTACAGCTAAAGATTTTACATTCTTCTCAGCAGTACATGGAACCTTCTCTAGGATTGACCACATACTAGGCCATAAAGCAAGTCTCAGCAAATTCAAAAGAATTAGAATCATACCATGCAGCTTCTCAGACCATAAAGGAATGAAGTTGGAAATTAGCAACTCAGGAATCCCTAGAGCATATGCAAACACATGGAGATTGAACAACATGCTCCTGAATGAACAATGGGTCATAGAAGAACTCAAAAGAGAAATCAAAAACTTTCTGGAAGTAAATGAGGATAACAGCACAACATACCAAAACTTATGGGATGCAGCAAAAGCAGTGTTAAGAGGGAAGTTTATATCAATAGGTGCCTACATCAAGAAATTGGAAAGGCACCAAATAGATGAGCTTTCAATTCACCTCAAGGATCTAGAAAACCTACAGCAAACCAGACCCAAATTTAGTAGGAGAAGAGAAATAATTAAAATCAGAGAAGAAATCAACAGGATTGAATCAAGAAAAACATTCCAAAAAATCAGCCAAACGAGGAGCTGGTTTTTTGAAAAAATAAACAAAATTGACACCCCATTGGCCCAACTAACTAAAAAAAGAAGAGAAAAGACCCAAATCAATAAAATCAGAGATGAAAAAGGAAATGTAACAACAGACACCACAGAAATAAAAAGAATCATCAGAAATTACTACAAGGACTTGTATGCCAGCAAACAGGGAAACCTATCAGAAATGGATAGATTCCTGGACACATGCAACCTACCTAAATTGAACCAGGAAGACATCGAAAACCTAAACAGACCCATAACTGAGACAGAAATTGAAACAGTAATAAAGGCCCTCCCAACAAAGAAAAGCCCAGGACCAGATGGATTCACTGCTGAATTCTACCAGACATTTAAAGAAGAACTAACTCCAATTCTTCTCAAACTATTCAGAACAATCGAAGAAGAGGGAATCCTCCCAAATTCTTTCTATGAAGCCAGCATCACCTTAATTCCTAAGCCGGAAAAAGATGCAGCACTGAAAGAGAATTACAGACCAATATCCCTGATGAACATAGATGCAAAAATCCTCAATAAAATTCTCGCCAATAGAATGCAACAACACATCAGAAAGATCATCCACCCAGACCAAGTGGGATTTATCCCTGGTATGCAGGGATGGTTTAATGTGCGCAAGACAATCAATGTGATACACCACATTAACAGACTGCAGAAGAAAAACCATATGGTTATCTCAATAGATGCCGAGAAAGCATTTGATAAAATACAACACCCGTTCATGATGAAAACTCTAAGCAAACTGGGTTTGGAAGGAACATTCCTCAATACAATCAAAGCAATCTATGAAAAACCCACAGCCAACATCCTATTGAATGGGGAAAAGTTGGAAGCATTTCCACTGAGATCTGGGACCAGACAGGGATGTCCACTCTCACCACTGCTATTCAATATAGTTCTGGAGGTTCTAGCCAGAGCTATTAGGCAAGAAAAAGAAATTAAAGGGATACAAATTGGGAAGGAAGAACTCAAACTATCCCTCTTTGCAGATGATATGATTCTTTATTTAGGGGACCCAAAGAACTCTACTAAGAGACTATTGGAACTCATAGAAGATTTTGGCAAAGTAGCAGGGTATAAAATCAATGCACAAAAATCAACAGCCTTTGTATACACAGACAATGCCATGGCTGAGGAAGAACTTCTAAGATCAATCCCATTCACAATAGCTACAAAAACAATCAAATACCTTGGAATAAACTTAACCAAGGACGTTCAAGATCTCTACGATGAAAATTACAAAACCTTAAAGAAAGAAATAGAAAAGGATACCAAGAAATGGAAAAATCTTCCATGCTCATGGATTGGAAGAATCAATATCATCAAAATGTCCATTCTCCCAAAAGCAATTTATAGATTCAATGCAATACCAATCAAGATACCGAAGACCTTCTTCTCAGATCTGGAAAAATTGGTGCTGAAATTTATATGGAGGCACAAGAGACCTCGAATAGCTAAAGCAATCTTGTACAACAAAAACAAAGCCGGAGGCATCACAATACCAGATTTCAGGACATACTACAGGGCAGTTGTAATCAAAACAGCATGGTACTGGTACAGAAACAGATGGATAGACCAATGGAACAGAATTGAAACACCAGAAATCAACCCAAACATCTACAGCCAACTTATATTTGATCAAGGATCTAAAACTAATTCCTGGAGCAAGGACAGTCTATTCAATAAATGGTGCTGGGAAAATTGGATTTCCACGTGCAGAATCATGAAGCAAGACCCCTACCTTACACCTTACACAAAAACCAACTCAACATGGATTAAAGACCTAAATCTACGACCTGACACCATCAAGTTACTAGAGAACATTGGAGAAACCCTTCAAGATATTGGCACAGGCAAAGAGTTTCTGGAAAAGACCCGGGAGGCACAGGCAGTCAAAGCCAAAATCAACTATTGGGATTGCATCAAATTGAGAAGTTTCTGTACTGCAAAAGAAACAGTCAGGAGAGTGAAGAGACAACCGACAGAATGGGAAAAAATATTTGCAAACTATGCAACAGATAAAGGGTTAATAACCAGAATCTACAAAGAGATCAAGAAACTCCACAAAAACAAAACCAACAACCCAATTAAGAGATGGGCCAAGGACCTCAATAGACATTTTTCAAAAGAGGAAATCCAAATGGCCAACAGGCACATGAAAAAATGTTCAAGGTCATTAGCAATCAGGGAAATGCAAATCAAAACCACAATGAGGTTCCACCTCACCCCGGTTAGAATGGCTCACATTCAGAAATCTACCAACAACAGATGCTGGCGAGGATGTGGGGAAAAAGGGACACTAACCCACTGTTGGTGGGAATGCAAACTGGTCAAGCCACTATGGAAGTCAGTCTGGAGATCCCTCAGAAACCTGAAGATAACCCTACCATTCAACCCAGCCATCCCACTCCTTGGAAGTTACCCAAAGGAATTTAAATTGGCAAACAAAAAAGCAGTCTGCAGCCTAATGTTTATTGCAGCTCAATTCACAATAGCTAAGACCTGGAACCAACCTAAATGCCCATCAACAGTAGACTGGATAAAGAAATTATGGGATATGTACTCTTTAGAATACTATACCGCAGTAAGAAACAATGAAATCCAGTCATTTGCAACAAAATGGAGGAATCTGGAACACATCACGCTGAGTGAAATAAGCCAGTCCCAAAGGGACAAATACCATATGTTCTCCCTGATCGGTGACAACTGACCGAACACCAAAAAGGAAACCTGTTGAAGTGGAATGGACACTATGGGAAACGGTGACTTGATCAGCATAGCCCTGACTGTTAATGAACAACTTAATACATTATCCCTCTTAGTAGTTTTTTTGTCTGTTCTACTTAATATGACTGGTTTAATTCTGTAATTAATACACAGTTATTCTTAAGTGTTGAAATTTAACTGAAATGTGATCCCTGTTAAACATAAGAGTAGGAATAAGAGAGGGAAGAGATATATAATTTGGGACATGCTCAAGCTGACTTGCCCCAAATGGTAGAGTTAGAAACATACCAGGGGACTCCAATTTAATCCCATCAAGGTGGCATGTACCAATGCCATCTCACTATTCCAAGTAATCAATTTCAGTTCACAATTGATCATAATGAAAGGACTAAGAGTCAAAGGGAGCACATAAACAAGTCTAGTACCTGCTAACACTAACCGATAGAATAAATAAAGGGGAGAGTGATCCAACATGGGAAGTGAGATACTCATCAGACTTATAGAATGGCAGATGTCCTAAATAGCACTCTGGCCTCAGAATCAGCCCTAAAGGCATTCGGATCTGGCTGAAAAGCCCATGAGAGTATTTCAGGCATGGAAAGCCAAGACACTCTGGCAAAAGATCTCTGTGAGTGAGATCTCAGTGGAAAGAACAGGTCTTCAAAGAAGGTGGTACCTTTCTCTGAAGGGAGGAGAGAACCTCCACTTTGACTATGACCTTGTCTAAACAAGATAAGAATTGGAGAACTCAGAGGGCTTCCATAGCCTTGGAAACTCATGACTGGAGCATAGGGAGATTACTGATGCCATAGACAGGAGTGTCAATTGGTAAAGTCAACAACAGGAGTCACTGTGCACTTACTCCTCATGTAGGATCTCTGTCCTTAATGTGCTGTGCATTGAGATTTAATGCTATAACGAGTACTCAAACAATATATTTCACTTTGTGCTTCTATGGGGGTGCAAACTGTTGAAATCTTTACTTAATGCATACTAAACTGATCCTCTGTAAAAAAAAAAAAAAAAAAAAAAAAAAAAAAGAAATTATCAACTCCCAACTTGACTCTCACTGGGATTAAACATGACAATAGGTCTGATCTGATTTCATCATCATTTAAAAAAAATCATCTATTATTTTTCACTTTATGTTTCTGTGTGGGAGCAAACTGTTGAAATCCTTACTTAATGTATACTAAGCTGATCTTCTGTATATTAAGATAATCGAAAATGAATCTTGATGTGAATGGAAGGGGAGAGGGAGTGGGAAAGGGGAGGGTTGTGGGTGGGAGGGACGGTATGGGGGGGAAGCCATTGTAATCCATAAATCATACTTTGGAAATTTATATTCATTAAATAAAAGTTAAAAAAAAAATAAAAAAAAAAAAACAAGGAGGCTCAACCTGAGAAGTAGTAATGAGGCCATCCAGCGTGTTGCACGAGACTGGAAAATTCTCTGGCACTAGAAATGTCTAGGGCAGACAGGGGTCTGCTGGACCCTGCGGGGTGTTATGAGAGGACTGGTGCATCCTGTAGCACCCAAGGATGAACAGTGTCTGAGGTCCCATCATGCATCGAAAGCCTATGACTTCTGTTTCTGTTTAATTTTCTGCCAGTCCCATTCATTTCTCAGAGAAGGCTGGTGTAATTCCCATTTTCTTCAAACCATCAAGTAGTGCAGGGAAGAGGTTATGTTAGAATGGAAAAGATACCCTACAGTGAGTGAGTTCCACAGAACCCACCTGAGGACTGCCTATGCCACCTGCCTCAGAGGGCTCTGAGAAGTATCAAGTAGGATCGCTATGAAAGCTTTCTGAAAAAAAAAAAAAAAAACTCACTCAGTAGAAATGCAGTGTGGAAAAAACCACCTATCCAATGTGCTGTGTATCACATTTTTTTTGAAATGTAAGGTTACTTTACAGTGATGTCAGAGAATGAAGGCTCCCTCTACAAGTTATGAAGGCATTATTATGAATTTTTTTCCATTCCAAAGTTATCTTGAAGAAGAGATACTCCTGATTTGTTGAAGGAGAAGGCCCCTTGTGTTCCCTGGCTTGAGAAAACTTGCGTGGTAAATCTTTGCTGTTGTCATAGTCAAGGTCTCAGTCAATGTCCTTCCAAGGAGATGAATACCAATGTGACCTCAACACTTTATCAAGACAACTCTTTACTCACTGTGGGATTCATCTTATTATAAAGTAAAAAATAGGTTTTTGTGAAAATTAAGAGTGGGACTAGGAGAGAGAAGGGGAAGGGTAGGAGCATGGGTGGGAGGGACGGTGTGGTGGGAAGAATCACTATGTTCTAATCTATATAAATGAAATACATGAAACTTGTAAACCTTAATAAAATTTAAAAATTTTTTTTAAAAAAGAATACCTATCTCTACCTCCAACCATATACATGTTTTCTGATGGAGGTAACTTCAGGGGACACCATGAATACTCTGAGAGGCACACGGAACCAAATACAAGTAAACCAGGAACACGCAGACTCTGAGAAGAAAGCCTTGAAGTGTGTACCATCGTCTACCGTCTACTATTACCCTGTGGGCTAATCAAGGAGAAGCTTGTTTCCAACTTTCCACGATGTTTGGCTGCCTTTAGGGTCTTTCGTGTCTGCTCTCTGTTCTCCTGGGTTCAGCGGACATGGCCAGAGGTACAGAAATGCTCCACGTGACATCATGGAGTGGAATTCCACCCAGCAAGGGCGTCAGAGAAAGGAATGACTTGGGGTGCATTTGAGGAGTGGGGATTTTCCACCTCACTGTCCTAATTTTCTAGGATGTAGAGAACTTGCGCCCCAGGGCCAATTGTGTGTGGGAAATGCTGTTTGCACACTCTTCACTGGGAGAAATATGTTTTTTTTTTTTTTTTTTTTGACAGGCAGAGTGGACAGTGAGAGAGAGAGAGAGAAAGGTCTTCCTTTGCCATTGGTTCACCCTCCAATGGCCGCCACGGCCGGCGCACTGCGGCTGGTGCACCGCGCTGATCCGATGGCAGGAGCCAGGTGCTTCTCCTGGTCTCCCATGGGGTGTAGGGCCCAAGTACTTGGGCCATCCTCCACTGCACTCCCTGGCCACAGCCTTTCCTCCTACATGGAGCCAAAGATGGAGGCTGGACGAACATAGAGGGAGCTGGGCTCTGAGGTCAGCCTGGGGAGCATCCACAAGCCCCAGTCAGTGCAATGAGTGTCCTTCAAAAGCCTTCCACAGAGTGACGGTGTCAGGGCCCGACAACATCACCGGGAATCCTGGGTGACTGCTGGGGCTTGGGGACCACAGCTATTTGCATGCAGTTCAGGGAAAAGAGAAGCTGTTGCAAGGCAAGGATGCTTTGCTGAACTGGAGGCTTTGGCCTTTTCAGTGGAGAGACCCAGGAGACTGTCATCCAAACAGATGTCCCTGGCTGCCACTCCTAGCAGCAAAGCACGGATGGGGGAGGGAGCAGGAGGACCCGGGCAGGAGAATGGAGGAGGAGGCAGGTGTTTGGCTCCCCAAGGCCTCAGAGTCTGGGTGAGATGCAGGAGGGAGAGGACATCCAGACACAGAGAGTGAGAAGAAAGGGAGAGAGGAGGCTCTCTGTGTCTCCCGGTGCTTTTCTCCCTGGACAATATGCAGTTGCGACGCAGATATTTTTAAAATTCATTAATTCAGTTTTACAAATAAGAAAGTGGGTTTCTCTGCCTTTCCCTGATTCCATCTTCCCTGTTCCCTGTTCTCCCTGGTTCCCGCTGAGAGACTGAGAAACTGTAGGATATTCTGCCTCTCCTTTGCTCTCTTTCCTTTTTAAAAATTGTGTCAAAGCCCCTTTCCTTCAGTAATCCTAGCTATTCCCTCAGGAGCTGCGTTAAGATTTAATTGTGAAATTTGCATAGTAACTCAGCAAATAAATTCTCCCGTCTCTCATAGACCTTTCGCTGCAGAGGGCCGTTTTAGTTATAAATCACTTATTTCGAGATCTCAACTGCATCAGCATTTTGTACCCCTGAGGAAAGCGAGAAGAGGGAGAAAACCCAATGACATGCAAAGTGAGCGTCTGGCTTGCATTCCTCCAAGTAGGGCAGGGGAGAGAGAGGCTGGGTACATCGTGACCAGCAAACAGCATCTATTCACCTGGCCCTCCACTAAGGAAAATCCCTGTGCTACAGCCCAGCCCAGGAGACCCCACACTCCTTGTCCTCTCTCTGCAGGTGGTACACTAGGAATTCCAAAGACGTAGGAAAAAACTGCACACATGGGTGTGACAGTGTGCATGTTCCCCCTCCTGTTCAGTAACACACCTAAATCTCCAGCAGTTCCATGTTGGATTAGAAAGTGTAGGGAACAAATCAAACAAGCCCCAGGAGGGCTGTATTCCTACAGCAATGTCAAGGTCGCAGAGGGCTATGTGGCCCTGCTAGTCCAAGTCCAGTTGGAGGTCTTAGGCTTCATTGGAGACTTAATCTAGAAAGGGAGGTTGGCTTGTTTGGTTTTGTCTCCTCTTATCCCATTTTGAAAACACTCTGAATTCTGCACTGTTTTAGCATGTTGTAAGTATTATGGCTGCTTAGTTTCACAAAATAAAACAATTTCACCATAACCTCCCCGCCCTCCATAAAACCTTCTCTACAATATCTCTGCATGTTTTAGAATTGCATCGCTTCTCAGCCTTTTAGCTAAGATCAAATGTGAAGAATCACAACTGGTTTCCCCCTTCTGGTGTGTGTCAAACAGGAGCATGATTTAGATCATAAAGAGCAGTCAAAGCATATTATGTGGCTATAGTGATGGAGGAAAGCCAAAGAAAACCATCCCAGGAAAACCAAGGAAGACTGCAAGAGGGTTCAAAGAAAGGAGAGAAGAATGTGTTTGCTTATGTACCCTCGTGTCCAATATCTCTACAGAAAAGTGACACCAACCAAGGGCACTGTTGAGTCTGTAGAGGAGCTCTTGGTCCCTTAAAACTTTCAGGTCTCCAGGAAGGAAACCCTGGCAACCCTCTTGAGACAAACTACTTAGCTGGATGATCAGGAGTTAAACTGGTAATGAACCAAGATCTGAGAATCCAGTTTTAAAGAATATTGCTACACTTTAAGGAAAAAAAATTATAAAGAACAAACAACTTATGCAGATAACTTGCATTCACCTAAAAACTTGAAGATTGCTGATCAAACACAAGCCCTGTAGTCATATTTCCTTCAAACAACTGATTTCAGTTCCTTATTTATTCTGTAGATGATCAAAACATGGTGCCCTAATTTTCAAGTTATGCTTGTCAGCCCCAGGAGATCAGTGGGAATTTGAATTCCATAGATGAATCAACAAGTCAGCACATCTCTGCAGATGATTCTCGCCCTGTTGACGTACTCCAAGTGGCCCTTCAACACAGTTCCCTTTTCTTCTCCTTTCCTACAGTTCCCATTTGAGTCAAGGAAAGGCTCTAGAAGTCAATTGAAGCTGCCTTTTCTCTTCTGACTCAGTAACTAAAGCAATAACAATTTTCCAAGAAAATGTTGTCACAAGAAATCATAGTGAATGAAATGTAGCTTGGTAGAGAAACAATTCCCATGGAAAATCAACATCAGGCATATGAGCCAAATGCTAGTGATACTCTATTAAAATCAGGAATCATAAATGGTATCTACTCTACATTGTTAGTCATTATTTCTTTAGAACTTCTAATGTTCTAATGAAGTAGAAGAAAAGCATTGAATATTGAATATTCATAAGCATCAATGATAGGAAATATTATATGTCGGTGATTTTCCTTCTAGTGTTTCAGTTCCCATGGCTAGCCATGGTCTGAAAATAAGCAATGCATAAATCTTAAATTTTACATCATTCTGAGTGGTGTGATTAAATCTCTTGCTGTCCCATTCAGGAAATGAAATATCCTTTTATACACCTGTATGTGCTACCTGCCCTTGAGTCAGTTAGTAGCCATCTTGGTTGTCAGATCCACAGCTGTAGCATCGTAGCGCTTGTGTTCAAATAATCCTTGTTTTATTTAATGACATGTGTAAGTAGTGATGATGGTGACACAATTATTCCAAAGGGGAGCCATGAGGTGCTTTCTTTATGTGAAAAGAGGGAAGTTTTTGACTTAATAAGGAAAAGGAAAAATTGTATGCTCACGTTGCTAACATCTACAATAATAATGAATTTTCTATATGCAAAACTGCAAAAAGGAAAAGGAAATTTATACTAGTTTTTTCATTTGCACCTCAAACTGCATAAGTTATTGCTCAGGATGTGATAAGTGCTTACTTAAGATGAAAAGGCATTAAATGATAGGGTTCAGAATTATCCACGGTTTTAGGCATCCATGAGAGGTATTGAAAGATATGCCTCTCTGAGAAGGTGGGGCCAATGTATATGACTGTATGCCTAGAAAGTTCCAAGTTAATTCATAAAATCAGTAAGTATTAATGTCCAGATAGTGAGAAAGTATGATGAAAATAAAGCATTCCATTCCATTCACTTTAGCAATAAAAGTAAAAAGACTAGAAAAATAAGAAAAAAGAGAAGTGGGCTGGAGCAGTGGAAAACTTCCTTGCAAAGCCCTAGAGTCTCACCTGCCCTTTCAGGACCCCAGCAGAGGAGGAGGGAACAGGACACAAAACCTTAGGATGATTGGATTACCTAAATATCAGAAAACACATCGATGAGGTTTTAATTCTTGTGAGCCAAGTATCTGAGAGCCAGGCATGGAATGCCACCATTCTTTAGAAAACATAAAGAAGAAATGTATGGATGTTGGTCAAAGTAAATCCACCTACAGGGCCAGTATTTGGGCTGGTGATTAAGACCCATGTCCTACATCAAAGTATTGAGTTCAATGTCTGCCTGTACTCCTGACTCCAGATTTCTGCTGACACAGATCCTGGAAGTCAACAGTGATGGTTCAAGTGATTAATTCCCTGCCACCCAGGGAAGAAAGGCGGGAAGGAAGGAAGGGAGAAAGGAAGGAAGGGAGGAAGGGAGGAAGGGAGGAAGGGAGGAAGAAATGGAGATATAATAAAAGTTTTTAAATGTTAATTTCTACTTTTTCAAAAATGGTAAGATTCCCCTCATATTATGGCTGAGTAAGAGTCCATTGTCTATTTACCACTTTTTAGCCACTCATCTGTTGTTGGCCACTTAGGCTGAGTCATGTCTGGACTATGGTGAATAATGCAATGAAGAACTTGGGAGCACAGGGATCTCTTTAAGGGCTGACTTTGGTTCCTCTGGATAGTGTACCCAGAAGTGGGACTTCTGGATAGTATGTAGTAGTTCCAGTTTTCCAGTTTTAATTTTTGAGAAACCTCCACTGTTTTCCTTGATGGCCCAAAGCATGCCAAGTTTCCTTTTTCTCCTGATTTTTGCCAGCACTTGCTTTATTTTGGCTTTTTTATAATAATCATCCTAACAGAGATGAGGTAATATCTCATTGTGGTGTTGATTTGCATTTCCTTGATGATGCCTATACATCGTCCCATACCTCCTGGACATGTGTATATCGTCTTTGCAAAAATGTCCACTCAGATCCTTTGTACATTTTTCGCTTGGTTTGCTTGGTTTCTGGCTTGTTCTTGTTATTGAGTTCCTTATATATTTAGGATATACAAATGTTTTCTCCTAGTCCTGAAGTTGCCTTTTCATCCTGTTATTTCTTTTGCTGTGTTAGAACCACTTTAGTGTGATGTTGCTGCCCTTACTTATTTTTGCTTTTGTGGCCTGTGCTCTTGGTGTCTTCTGAAATAATCACAATGTCAGTAGATTTTCTCCATGTTTTGTCTTAGAAGTTTATTGAGTTCAAGTGTCCATTTAAGTCTTGCCATCCATTTCAAATTTATTTTGCATATGGTGTAAGGGTTTGATTTTGTTTTCCATGTGGATACTCAACTTTCCCAACCCCTTTGAAAAATTGTCCTTTTGCTGTTGTATATTCTTACCACTCATCAGAGATTAGTTGGCAATTAGTGTATGGGTTTATTTCTGGTCTCTATTTTATTATGTTTCTTTTATATGTTGTCTTTTATATGCCAGTAGCACACTATTTCAATTACAATAGTTTCAGAATATAGTTTGTAATGCGGAAATGAGGAAGTGTGATGCCTCCAACTTTGTCCCTCTTTCTCAAGATTATTTGGGCTTTTCAGTGCCAGTTGTGATTTTATATGTAATTTCTTTCTATTTTTATGAAAGTGTTGTTGGAATTTTGTTAGGGATTGCATTGAATCTATAGATCATATTAGGTAGTATAAAAGCTTAAACAATATTAATCCATCCTCATCTTAAAGAAATCTTAAATGTTTGAGGATATAGGTATGTTTACCCTGATTGGACATTACATAATGTGTACATGTATTGAAACACCACATGGTACCACATAGATCTGCACATTTTATATGATTAATTTTTTTCTTAGAAATAAAAAGTAAAATAAAGAGGTTGAGGCTGGAGCAATGTGTCTCCAAGTTATAGTCATACATCTAGGGTAAAGTTCCCCTTTCTGGGTTTATAGAATAACTTTTCCTAGTCTCATCAGAAGTTATGAGTGATCATGTGGCTGAATTCTGGCCAATGAAATGTATGTGCAGGTAATGTAAGCTACTTAACAACTTGACCTACAGAAATATCCATAAATCCTACAATTGTCTCTTCTACTGTTATAGCAAACATATATTCAACATTCGTTGAAGAAAGAGGAGGGCCAATAACTCTATATTAGACTTTGTATTAATAAGAAACCAACTTTTAAGCACATTTAAAAAATCAAGACAATATTAATTTCTGAATGCATAAGCCCTAGATAGCCTTCCATTCATTTGTGTCTTTTCTAAGGGTCTTGTTTTCAGTGCACAGATATTTTTTACCTCTTGGATTAAATGTATTCCTAAGCATTTTATTCTGTTTGTTGCCATTATAAATGGGATTATTTTTTTCTAAAGTTCTTTTCAGGATAGTTTGTTGTTTGTTATAGAAACATAACTAATCTTTGTATTCTGCAACATACCTGAACTGCTTTCTTAGTTCCCACAGATTTTCTGGTGGAATTGTGAGGGTTTTCTATACAAAAGATCATGTCATCTGCAGAGAAAATCTAACTCATTCCTTTCTGCTTTAGATGCCTTTTATTTATATTTTTTGTTGAATTTCATAGGACTTCCAGTACTAAGTCGAATAGAAGTAGCCAGAGTGTCTTGTTCC
>NC_091436.1:11319331-11353975 GCF_964237555.1 Oryctolagus cuniculus | reverse complement strand
TTCTGTATTGATTCAGTATTCTGGGTTGATAGGTTGTTTTTTTTTTTTTTCTTGAGACTTGGAATATATCTCCCCATTCTCTCCTAGTCTATAGGGTTTCTGATGAGAAGTCAGCTGTGAGTCTAATTGGAGATCTTCTGGAAATGTGCATTTCTCTTGTGCACATCGTAGAAACTTCTGTTTTGTTTTACTGTAGACAGTTTGACTACAGTGTGTCATGGTGAAGATTTTTCTGGTCATATCTATCAGGATTTCTATGTGCTTCCTGTTTGGATGTCCTGTTCTTTATTTCTGCAAATTAGCAAAGTTTTCTGTAATTATTTCACTAAAAAGGCCTTCTAATCCATTTTGTATTTCCATGCCTTCAGGACCTCCAAAACCTGTATGTTTTGGGTTACTTGATAGTATCCCATAGATCTCCAACACTGTTTTTTAGTTTTCTAATTTCTTTTTCTTCTTTTCTTTTGTCTGACTGTAAAATTTCCATCAATTTGTCTTCTAACTTGGATATTCTTCTTCTGCTTCATTGAGCCTGTTGCTAAGGCTTTCCACCGTATTTTTAATTTGTTCTATTGATTTCTTCATTTCCAAGGTTTCATTTTGATTTCTCTTTAAGATCTCAGTTTCATGAGAGCAATTTTAATTCATGTCATGTACAGATTTCATTAATTCATGGTTTTGCTTCTGATTACTTCTAAGTAATATTGCAATCAAGTTTTTGAATTCCATTTCTGGCATTTCTTCAGTCTCTTCATCTTCACATTCTAGTATGGAACTGTTGTGTTCTTTCGGGGGTGTCATGTTGTCTTCCTTATTCTTGTTTCTTGAATTCCTGCATTTATTATTAGGCATTTGTGGAGATACTTGTTGTTCTTTTCTGTTTTATTTTTTCTCTGTGAAAGATATTTTGTTTTCCTTTTGATCTTTGGACTATGCCTCTGTGACTTGGAAGTGTGTCTGATTCTTCAGTGAATATTCAGAGGCATGTGCTGGTTGTGGTCACAGATCTCTGTTCAGTGTTCTAGGGTGAAGGGAGTGTCCAAGGTGACCCCCAGGTTGGGCGTCATAAATATCCTCTTTTTTCATAGGAAGAAGGTTTGTTCTGCTCTGTTTATTTAGCCTCACACTCACCTCCTCTCCTCAAAGAGACCAGTGCCTGGGCACTAGCCCCAGTGGGTATGATATTGCTACAAGAACCACACAAAGGGTATGTGCAGTCCTCGGTGTAGGCATGCATCCCACATCAGCTGCACCACTTTCAGTACAGGCTAATACCTCTAGGAAAGTAGTTGAAGATGGCCCAAGTACTTGTGCCCCTGCCACCCCATGGTATGAATAGAGTTCCAGGCACCTGGGATCTGGTCTGGCCCAGCCCCAGCCTTTGTGGTCTTTTGGGAAGTGAATCAAAGGATGAAAGGATGATCTTGATCTCTCTTTTTCCATCTATCTCTCTAACTCTGCTTTTCAAATAAGTAAAATAAATCTTAAAGAAGAAGCTCAATGTACTTGTTATAGTTGAAAACTGGTTTCCAAACTTGTCTCACTATTCTTCTGCTCAAGGCCTCCTTCCAACAGAATTATACCCGTTGGTTCCTAAGCACACCTTTGTCTTCTCCCACTTCCTCTTTACATGCATGATTTTGCGATCCTTGGAGGCCTAAGCTCTGGATAACCAGGGCCGTTGAGACCAACTCAGGCTTCAACACTTGAAGAAAAGGATCTTAGCACAGCCTGCAGTGCACCCTCCAAAACCAAGTCCTCTTCACATGTTCAGCTCATTGACATTTTTTTTTTGACAGGCAGAGTGGACAGTGAGAGAGAGAGACAGAGAGAAAGGTCTTCCTTTTGCCATTGGTTCACCCTCCAATGGCCGCCGCGGCCGGCGTGCTGCAGCCGGCACACCGCGCTGATCCGAAGCCAGGAGCCAGATACTTCTCCTGGTCTCCCATGGGGTGCAGGGCCCAAGCACTTGGGCCATCCTCCACTGCACTCCCTGGCCACAGCAGAGAGCTGGCCTGGAAGAGGGGCAACCAGGACAGAATCCGGCACCCCGACCGGGGCTAGAACCCGGTGTGCCAGCGCCACAAGGCGGAGGATTAGCCTAGTGAGCCGCGGCGCCGGCCCTCATTGACAATTAATCACATCCCACTTTGTGGCACCTTTTCCTATGTGGTCCATATCCTTATTTTATTACCACATATTTCTTGATAATTACATAGTGAAACTCTTCAATGCAGGAGCTTCTAATTTTTTATGCCCCATTCTACCTACTATATACCTTGCACATTAAAGACACTCAATAAATATTTGTTCATGTGTCTTGCTCTAAAGTATCTCCAATGTTAATGAGATTAAATGACACCCAAAGACCAAAGAAAACCTCATTAGCCAAGCAGTGGGAATCTCAAAAGTGACCTGCCCCACATTCCACTTGGCCTTTTACTGTTGTGAACCATAAACACATTTAAACTGTCAAAATTAAAAATGTAACTGCAAAAACAAGATAATCACAGAAAATAGGTTTTTCAATTGATTTTTGTGACATTCAATGACATTGTAATCCCCCAACTATTTCCTGAGCTACCAATTTGCAAAAAAACCAGTGCTGTTTCTGTGGCCTAAGTTTACATGAGTACACTGTTCACGTGAGTATGCAGGAGAGGAAAAACCCAACAAGAATGAGAAGGAGTTTGTAATAAAACATTATTAATGATTAAGAACGATCATAGAGCCGGCGCCGCGGCTCACTAGGCTAATCCTCCGCCTAGCGGCGCCGGCACACCGGGTTCTAGTCCCGGTCGGGGTGCCGGATTCTGTCCCGGTTGCCCCTCTTCCAGGCCAGCTCTCTGCTGTGGCCCGGGAGTGCAGTGGAGGATGGCCCTGCACCCCATGGGAGACCAGGAAAAGCACCTGGCTCCTGGCTCCTGCCATCAGATCAGCACGGTGCGCCGGCCACGGCGGCCATTGGAGGGTGAACCAACGGCAAAAGGAAGACCTTTCTCTCTGTCTCTCTCTCTCACTGTCCACTCTGCCTGTCAAAAAATAAATAAATAAAATAAAAAATAAAAAAAATAAAAAATAAAAAAATAAAAAAAGAACGATCATAAAGGATCCAACAGTGTGATGTAGAGGGTAAAGCCACATCCCATATGGCTGCCAGTTCATGCCCTGGCTGCTCCACTTCTGACTCAGCTCCCTGCCAATGCATCTGGAAAAGAAGCGGAGGATGGCCCAAGTGCCTGGGACCCTGCCACCCACATGGGAGACCCAGATGAAGCTCCTGGCTCCTGGATTTGGCCTGGCCTAGTCCTGCCCATAATGGCAATTTGGGGAGTGAACTCTCTCTTCCTCTCTCTCTCTGTAACTCCAACTTTCAAAAAAAACAAACAAATAAATCTTTCAAAAATTGATCAGTAAAACAGGCATGAAAAAGCCAAGCCAGAAGTTGGCCGTAGTTTTTTGTAAGCTATGTTGATTTGGTGTAATCCCTGGAAATACCAATAAGGCTTAAAATCCCAACTAAGACATTTACTAAACTCCATGAATCTATTTTAAAGTTTTAGGGAAAAGAACCAAGAGTGCAATTTGGAAAAATAATGAAAGTCAACTTCACTACAGTTCAGTCCCTGCCCTCTGGTGTTAGCCTCCACCCCCACAGCAAGGTGCTGTTCAAGAACCATCTAAAAAATTAAACTTGAACCTTCAAAATGTCATTCTCTACTTTTATTTGTTTCTCAAAGGAAAATGTAGCCTAAAATCAATTTTACATGTATTTTATGTGCTCTCTAATACATACAGAATCATCACACCCAAGGGCTAGCTGAGACTCTGACAGGCTATTTTGTTTTTTCATCTACATTAGGCAGGTCTACTCTTAATCCTTCCTTGATAGGAAAATCTCTATCATTTTTTAAGACTTTAGGAGAAGGCGATTTCTTCAACTCTCTCATATGCGTAAGGTAGTTAATAGCTTTTCTTATTATCTAGCCTAAATCCTTCACACGGTGCTTAGGGCTCATTTCTTTTTCTCTGACGTCCACTAGGGGTAGGGGGCAGAATTTATCACTGCCTTTCACCCAGGAAAATACTCAGAGACTGGTAATTACGGACTCAGCTCCGTAGTCTCCTAACGGAATACTCCAAGGGGACTGTAATCCTTGGTGAAAATTTCTGCAACTTCTCCTGCCGTCCTTTATCTCTAAACCTCAAAGGTGGTTGCCAACCTCGGTTAAGGACTTAATTACCCGATACTGAAGTCTTTGGTGGTCCTTGTATGTTACACCCTGTGCATCTGTCCAAGGCCATATCTCAGGAATATAGGATGAAATAAATCATCCTAAGCTCCCCTCATTCCTACTAATAATTTTATGAAGATAATTTGGGCAAAATAAGTTTTGAAAGCAGCCATGAAATGTGAAAATAGGTCACAGAAAGGATGAATGTACTCAGGAAAAAAAAAAGGTAGAATATAAATACGTCCCAGTGTTAGCAGTGGTTGTCCCTGGATGATGGGAGAACTGTATGCCTCTAACTTTGTCCTTCTCTACAGATTTCTGTATTTTTCAGCCTTCTTATTATGCCTAAGCATTAATTCTGGATGATAAAAGAAGTGTGCTGTGGGGAGAGAGGTATTGGAAGGGAGGAGTGGCCCAAAGAGTCCTACGTGAGGAAGGTGGTAGGGACCACATTCACAATGTGTGGGACACTGGCCCCCACCTATCCCACCCCATTTCAGCACTGAAGGCCCAAGAAAGTCTCAGATCTGAACAAACCAGGACAGCTGGTCACCCTAGAGGTCGAGCAGGTGAGGAATGTCTGAGATGCTACCGTGGCCAGTGAGAGCCATCGTTTTTTTCCACTGGAAGGAAACCACTTCCCCCTTCCCCAAGGGCAGCTAAACATCCTGACATTTCAAGAACCCAAATGCATAGAAAGGAAGGAATTACTCAGCCCTAACCACATTCTCGTTTCCATCCACAGAGCCATTTGGCGGATGTAGATCAAGGTAACTTGACCTTTATAGACTGGATCAGGACGGAAGATTCCAGATTGGTTCCTTTTGCTTTCTTATGACTTGTTTTTCCTTTCCAATGCTGTGACAAAACTCAGAAATGCCAGGATCATGCTTTCAAGAGCCACATTTATGATGCGGCTGTAGCTTCCGCTCAGCACTCAACTCCAGTTCCTTAAATCTCTTTCCCTCCACAGAGCCAGGGTGGAGTCAAGCTGTGTATAAGGGACACCTCACTGGCCTCTCTGGCCACCCTCCATCAAGAGCCTGGTAACTGTCCTGGGGCCTTTGCAGTGTTGTAGGGTAACAGCGTATCCACAGGAGACAGAACAATTGCATTTGGAAGCAAGGGTTTTTAAGGGAGTCACACCATGCACAGACAGATCCACAAACCCCACTGGAATGGCAGGAATGCTTGTGTCTTCCTCACATGTAACACAGGTAACATGTTTAGCAAGGCAGAGCACATAAGACACAGGGTGAGCATGTGTGTGAGTGCCTGAATGCCACTCTTCCATAATACAAAATCAGCCTCTATCATTCATTAAACATTTACTGAATAGCCTGGGAAGCTGAACTCGGCCAAATATCACGATACAGGATGAATAAGATGTGTCCAGGAGTGGACATTTGGTGTGGCAGTTAAGTCGCCACTTGAGATGCCCCTGTCTCATATGAGTGCCCGGGTATGAGTCCCGGTTCTGCTCCCAGTTCCAGCTTCCTGATAATATGCACCCTGGGAGGCAGCAGTTGATAGCTCAACTATTTGGTTCCCTGCCATCCCATGAGAGACTTGGGCTGAGTTCCCAATCCTGGTTGTTGTGGTCATCTGAGGAGTGAAACAGCAGATTGGAGATGCATGTATTGCTCTCTCTCTCTCTCTCTCTCTCTCTCTCTCAGAGATCTCTCAGAGATCTTCCATTCACTGGTTTCCTCCCCCACGTAGCCACAATGGCCAGGGCTCAACAGGGCTGAATCAGGAGTCAGGAACTCCATTCAGATCTCCCACATGGGTAGCAGGGATCCAATCACTCAGGCCATCTTCCACTGCTTTCCCAGGAACATTAGCAGGGAGCTGGATTGGAACTGGAGCATCTATGGGATCCTGGCATTGCAAGCAACAGCTTAAGCCACTGCACAATACTGGCCCCTAAATGAATACATTTTTAAAAAAATGTGGTTCCTGTCCTCAAGGAGTTGCTCAGTATGGGGAAAAGATGAGCACATGCAGATAAGTCAGCTCTCTGAGAGCTGTCGCTCCCCCTCTTCGTGGAGGAGCAACACAGGACCCTGCGCTGTTCTTTCGTCTGCTCGGCCCTCCCCGGGTTTGCTGCTGGTTCTTCCCGGGTTGGCTACTATCCCTTCCACCTCCGTGGAAGGGCAGTTCCCCCTGGCCGCATTCCCCACTTCCGCAGGGGAGCGGCACACCGCCGGCCGGCTTTCTCGGGGGGCTGCACAGGTGTTCCCTCAGATGTTCCCCTTAGATGTTCCTGGTGCATGCCGTCTCTCTCCTCCTTTATAGTCCTCCTCCGCCAATCCCAACTCGGCTGCCCACACGCCGAGTACGCTGCTCTCCAATCAGGAGCAAGTCCTACAGTTAATTGGTTGAACTGGAGGCAGCTGTGCGGAAGCTGTTTACTTCTCTCCCAGCGCCATATTGTGGGAGAGCAGATGCATAGAATAAGTCTTAATTCCAGTAACAGTCTAGTCCGGTTTGCTCCCCACAGAGAGCTCTTGGGAAAACAAGCTGCATGGGTCATGAGCACTCTGAAGACCAACATCAGAGAGTTTACTGGAAGAAAATCACCTTGGAGCTCGGCCCACATGGCTTTTAATTGTTTATCAGTATACACCTTCACTATAAAACATCCAAAAGACATAAGTACAAAAAATAAAATCATTTGTAACCCCAATACTGAGAGATAAACAACCTTTTGCCCTTTTTATATTCTTCAATAATTCTTATATCTAAATGTACATAAGACTACTTCAAAAGTCCATGAAAATGGAATTAGAAGAAAAGTTTATTTTGGCACAAAAATTTTTGAAATCTGTGTTTATTTTTTTCATAACACACATCTTCCATGAACACTTTGAAGTACACTCATAAAGCACATGGCTATCCTTAATGAGGAGTATATAATACACACCACTTTGCAATCTTATTTTTTTCACTTAAAGATAGAGCATGAATGTTAAATATCTTTTAAATTACATGCAACTTTTTAAATGGCTGTGTAATACTCCACTATAAATCTAAGCATATTTTTGCCTAACCAATCATTCTAAAGTTTTCTAAATGGATTGCGTTGTACATTCTCATTCATTAGGATTTAATTCAACTCCTGTTGTTGACTTAACAAATTGACACTCTTGTTTATGGCATCAGTAATCTCCCTAGGCTCTTGTCATGAGTTGCCAAGGCTATGGAAGTATTTTGAGTTTGCTGACTCCAATCTTATGTAGACAAGGTCATAGTCAAAATGGAAGTTCTCTCCTCCCTTCAGAGAAAGGTACCTCCTTCTTTGATGACCTGTTCTTTCCACTGAGATCTCACTCACAGAGATCTTTCCTTTAGGTTTTGTGTGTGTGTGTTTTTGTTTTTTGTTTTTTGTTTTTTTTGCCAGAGTGTCTTGGCTTTCCATGCCTAAAATACTCTCAAGGGCTCTTCAGCCAGATCTGAATGCCTTAAGGGCTGATTCTGAGGCCAGCGTGCTGTTTAGGACATCTGCCATTCTATGAGTGTGCTGTGTATCCTGCTACCCATGTGTGATTGTTCTCTTCTTTTTAATTCTATCAGTTATTATTAGCAGACACTAGTCTTGTTTATGTGATCCCTTTGACACTTAATCCTATCATTATGATCAATTATGAACTTAAACTGATCACTTTGACTAGTAAGATGGCATTGGTACATGTCACCTTGATGGGATTGAATTGGAATCCCCTGGCACGTTTCTAGCTCTACAATTAGGGGTAAGTCCAAGTGAGCATGTGCTAAACTGTACATCTCCTCCCTCTCTTATTCCCACTCTTATACTTAATAGGGATCACTATCAGTTAAATTTAAATGACTAAGAATAATTGTGTGTTAATTAAAGAGTCCAACCAATGGTATTAAGTAGAACAAAAAAATACTAGAAGGAATGAAATAGTAAGCTGTTCCTCAACAGTCAGGACAAGGGCTGATCAAGTCATTGTTTCTCATAGTGTCCATTTCACTTCTACAGGTTTCCTTTTAGGTGCTCAGTTAATTGTCACATATCAGAGAGAACATATGATATTTGTCCCTTTGGGACTGGCTTATTTCACTCAGCAAAGTAGCAGGATATAAAATCAATGCACAAAACTCAACAGCCTTTGTATACACAGGCAACGCCATGGCTGAGAAAGAAATTCTAAGATAAATTCCATTCATAATAACTACAAAAACAATCAAATACCTTGGAATAAACTTAACCAAGGATGTCAAAGATCTCTACGATGAGAAATACAAAACCTTAAAGAAAGAAATAGAAGAGGATACCAAAAAATGGAAAAATCTTCCATGCTCACGGGTTGGAAGAATCAATATCATCAAAATGTCCATTCTCCCAAAAGCAATTTATAGATTCATTGTGATACCAATCAAAATACCAAAGATATTCTTCTCAGATCTGGAAAAAATGATGCTGAAATTTATATGGAGGCAAAGGAGACCTCTAATAGCTAAAGCAATCTTGCACAACAAAAACAAAGCCAGAGGCATAACAATACCAGATCTCAAGACATACTACAAGGCTGGCGCCGCGGCTCACTAGGCTAATCCTCCACCTAGCAGCGCCGGCACACCGGGTTCTAGTCCCAGTCGGGGCACCGGATTCTGTCCCGGTTGCCCCTCTTCCAGGCCAGCTCTCTGCTGTGGCCCGGGAGTGCAGTGGAGGATGGCCCAAGTGCTTGGGCCCTGCACCCCATGGGAGACCAGGAGAAGTACCTGGCTCCTGCCATCGGATCAGCGCGGTGCACCAGCCGCAGCGCACCGGCTGTGGCGGCCATTGGAGGGTGAACTAATGGCAAAAGACTTTTCTCTCTCTCTTTCTCTCTCTCTCTCTCTCTCTCTCTCTCACTGTCCACTCTGCCTGTCCAAAAAAAGAAAAAAAAGACATACTACATGGCAGTTATAATCAAAACAGCATGGTACTGGTACAGAAACAGATGGATAGACCAATGGAACAGAATAGAAACACCAGAAATCAATCCAAACACATACAGCCGACTTATATTTGATCTAGGATCTAAAACCCATTCCTGGAGCAAGGACAGTCTATTCAATAAGTGGTGCTGGGAAAACTGGATTTCCCCATGAAAAAACATGAAGCAAGACCCCTACCTTACACCTTACACAAAAATCCACTCAACATGGATTAAAGATCTAAATTTATAACCCAATACCATCACATTATTAGAGAACATTGGAGAAACCTGGCAAGATACAGGCATAGGCAAAGATTTCTTGGAAGAGACCCCAGAGGCACAGGCAGTCCAAGTCAAAATTAACAATTGAGATTACATCAAATTGAGAAGTTTCTGAACTGCAAAAGAAACAGTCAGGAAAGTGAAGAAGCAACTGACAGAATGGGAAAAATATTTGCAAACTATGCAACCAATAAAGGATTAATAACCAGAATCTACAAAGAGATCAAGAAACTCCACAACAACAAAACAAACAACCCACTTAGGAGATGGGCCAAGGACCTCAATAGACAATTTTCAAAAGAGGAAACCCAAATGGCCTACAGATACATGAAAAAATGTTCAGGATCACTAGTCAGGGAAATGCAAATCAGAACACCTGAGGTTAAGGCACACATGACACATTGATGTGGTGATGATCCGTTGCCTAATCCATTATGGCCTCTACAGCTCCAGATAATATCCCAGTCGAGGAGTGGCTTTGGATGTCTCCAGCATGGCTGAAAGGGTGAAGCCTTGGGAATGGAGAACATCATTCTGGAAGGGCATGAACAAGTGCAAATCAACAGTTGAGGGTGGACTCAAAGGGAGCCCTGCAATTTCAGCAGGAGGAACCAGAGATTGGATATGATGTGTACACAAAGGTGTCCTGGAGTTGGGGACCTATGAAGAGATGCTGGCACTGGAAAAGAGACTTAGAAAAGATTAACCTTTGGGATGGCCACATTCTGCCGATAGACTGGGAGAACACTGATGATTTGTCAGCTCTTCTGTGGATGTGCCCTATCCCGAAGGGGGGTGACCATCATGGCTTAGTTGTAAATGTTCAGATTCCATTCACCCAAGGACAGGATTGCCAGCATCTGAGATTGCAGCATTTGAAACATTGATCTCTAGAGACACTAAGCAGGTGCTATAGCACCCAAAGCATAATAGCAACAACTAAGCAGCTAATTTACTCTGTCTTCATCAAAATAGGTCAGCTATCAAAGGGGAAGAATGATTAAGACCAGGAATATCTGGATGCCATATTTCATCTGTTCTTGGAAATGTATGTCTTTTCTTTGTTTACAGTTCTGATTTACAATCAGGTTGTCTCTCTGAATTGCTGGGACCCGATCTCCATCTGCCCCACGACAATCACGACATACTTCTCGTTGTGACCAACATCAGAAACAGGGGAAACCCCAGAAGAATAGCAGGAAGAACTCAGAATCAGATGGCTGTCGGAAGCAGGTTGCCAGGTGGTTGCCAAGAATTGTTCAGTCACCTTCGTGAAGCAGAGTCAGAGCAGGCTAGTTCCAATGCACCTGCACAGCTCCGTGAGGGGTTCTGCTCCAATAGCCTTGAATTATGTCAGAGAATCCTGCAAGCCATGCTGAATAGTCAGTATCCCTAGTGGCACAGATATGTAAAAGTCATGGACATCAATGGAAGGGAGGCAGAAGAACGGGACTCCAGACGTGGAAAAGCCTTCGGAATACCTTAAGCAACTTTGGCCTCTTTTATTTTCCTTTTTTTCCTGTAGGCATGAGAGTGACAGATGAGAAAAACCTTTGCCTAAGTTCAAAGAGCCCTTTAAATAAGCATAAAATAAGCTCTAAATGATAAGAAAGCACTGGATCCCAGTTCAGTGGGCACTGGCTTTGCCTCATGGTGGCATACAAAGCAGCAGGGCATTTAAGATCAATTGTGACTTAGAATTAATGAAATGGGTAGCTGGGCTTTTAATAAATGTGTTTTGACCAACGCTCTCTTTCTCTCAAAAACATTTTTCAGTTTATCCTTAAATGGCTGAAACTCAAGGAAATTCAGCTCACTATCTTGCAAGAAAAATTTTGAGAAGTGCCCTTGGTTACCTGATTTTCTTTAATGCCTTCAAATCATCAGTCTCCTCTTGCCAGAAGTCACTAGCAAGCCACCTACTAAAGCAACATCTTTTTAACAGGCTCTGCCTCTATGTTTTCCTGGAGAACAAGGCTTTGCACTAGGCCAATCCTCTTGGGACAGCCTAGCCTCTTCTATGTTTTGTTTTCCTCTGCAGTTCCCTTTTTATGGTTGAAGCCAATGTTAAGGTCATCCGGCCTCAGCTGATCTCAATTACTCTCCTTTCTCTGCACAGAGTGGTGGGTGACCCCACTCTGTCTCTTCCTCCCTCATTTCCTCTCTGTAAAGTGAAGGAATGAGCTAAGGCACCCTCCAGGTCCCCACGGCACTAACAACCCATGCTCTGTGTAGATTCTCAGAGAGACTACTCGTATGGTTGATATTTTATTTGTACACAAAACAAACTGATTATACTAAAATGAACCCTTTTGCCTTTATAAGCATACTTCACTGACTAGTACTGAACACTGACACATTACAAAGTCACATTTTTGAAAGGTCACATAGCAAATATCAGCACCACTCTGAATTGCTTGCCTTCTGTTTTCTAAAATTATATATTTTCTTATCTTGAAATTCACTGTAAGTACTGGGTCTTACCAAGATTGCTAAATTGAGATGGGTTGTTATGATGAAGTTAACTATTAATATTATCTACATCCTCTAGACTCTAAGGCCAGGAAGCCAAGTTCACATCCCCCTGCTTGACCATGGCACCTCTAGCACAGAATCTGGTGCATAGCAACTCATAAGGGCTGAACACCTATCTCTTGAATGAATAAACTGATAACTCAGAAAATGAGTACAGGGCAAATTTCTGAATGTCTGCTACATATGTCCATTGTGTTTCACTGCAAATAACTGATGCTTTCACCAGGTTCATCTTTCTTGGGCACGTTCTTCCCTCCTGACACAGCCCTGAAATACAGTAAGGGTCCTTGTGTTGTTTTGGTCCTAGGGCAATGGGTGACTGATTATGAAATGCCTGGGGTTATTGGTGATACCCATGCATGTTTATCTTCTCAAAATCCAGTTACAAACCAGAAATCTTCCATGTAGCCAAAGGGGATGTCAGATCTACACATTTGTTTGTTTTTGAAGATGCATCAGCCTTTTGGGAGAAACATGGAAAACATGTTAGACAGAGAAGCGGGCCTCTTGACAGCAGGCTCAGTACTCCCTACGAAAGAGAGTGTCAACAACTCCCCATTCAATCATGGGAGAGGCCCTTTGGTGGCAGAAAACTTACTCTCATGGAGGAAAATGCTCAAGGCCTTGAGGGTCTTGTGATAAAGGAGAGATGACCCGTGGGATGTGTGCCTGCAAGTGCACCCCAGAGCTCTATGCAGCTCCTTGTCCCCCAAGAATTCCCCAGAGAAGAGACGCAAAGGCTCCTCCCAGAGGGCTGCTCTGGGGTGAGCGGGCAGAGGCAGGAACAGAGCAGGCATCAGCTGCCCAGAGCTGAGACACACACAGCAGGACCAGCAAGCAGGGAGGAAATGGTAGGCTTTTGAGTCCCAGTGAACTTTACTGATTTAGGGCTCTGGAGTTAAAAGAAAAAAAAAACTGTTGATATTTTTCTTCGAGTCTTGCTTATTCCTTTGGTGCATCTTGGGAAGGAAAGAATAACACAAAAATTACTTAACATTTGAGATATATGTTCAACTCTTTATTCTCTACCCTCAACAATTTGCTGAAATCCCCAGAATTCTTATAAAAGTTTTCTCTCTTGCCAGAGTTCATGAAATTCATCCACTGAACTAATCCAGAAATTCTGTCAGAACAAGCTTTTTCTAACATGTCAGCATCTCAGTTCAAAAAAATATTGATGTGCAGAAAAACAAAGAAAAGGAAGTGAGGAGTGGTGACGGGGGGAGAATATGATTTGGAAATTTTTCAGACCTACAGAGATATTGGATCAGGGGTTGCTGCACATATTACAGCAGAAGTGCAGCCCTAGGTGTGCACCACAGTGGCCCCCTTACTGGCAGGGGGTATGTTCCAGTATCAGTGGAGGCGTGATACTGCAGATGGTACTTTTAATATATATGTATATATATGAAAAATATAAATATATGTATTTATATATGTGATAAAGCTTAAATTATAAATTTGACACAGCAAACATTAATACTCAGAACAATATACTGTAATAAAAGTTACACAAATGCTGTGTATGAACACATGTGAGTCTCAAAATACCTTATGGACCTGTACCCACCCTCCTCCTCCTTGTGACCTATGTGACGAGATGAGGCAAAGTGAAATGACGCAGGCACTGTGACACAGTGTAGGCGACACCAACATGGGGTTACTGTCACAGGAGCACTGCAGAACCTCGACAGCGGATGGGGTAACTGAGACGGCTGCTAAGTGAGTAACGGGCGTGTTGCGTGCATACAGTACGGACAGGCTGCACAACAAGAATATTCACTTCCCAGGGCTGTGCGAGACCCCATCACAGTACTCAGAACAGGTGCACAATTTAAAATGCATGCACTGCTTCTTTCTGGAATTTTCCACTGAAGATTTTCAGATTCTGGTTGACCATGGGTCACTGAAACCATGGAATGCAAAACCGTCGACAAGGAGACACTAGGTATTTTTATTCTATCCAAAATATCAATACATTGACGATTGGTAAGTACCACACTGTACTTTTTTTTCAGTTTGATTAATTTAATTGGCCATGTGTAACTTGATGTGATAGAGTCCAGTGATAAACTGCTACCTGATACTATTATTCAAATCCTCCATATATTTCAGAGAGCTGTATGTTGAATACGTACATATTCAGGAGCCTGCAGCCAACAGCCCCCTTTTTAAAAAATTATGTGTTTATTTGGTGTTGAGAGGAAGAGAAAGAAATAAAGATTTCATTCATCCAACAATTCTAATATTTATCCTGAAGGAAAAACACCTAACTGCTATTTGTCATTGTTTCACAGAAGTTGAGGATGTCTAAAATGTCCATCTTCACCATTCTAATGTTGGTAGGAAGTTAGGGAGGCAGAGATGCACTCAAGGGATGAGATCTGTTCTTCTCCCTGTAGGCATCATCTTGCCACCTTCCCTCTCTCCCCTTGCTCTTCCAGTGGGTGGCCTAGGCATGTTGCAACTGGCTCTGTATGGAGAAGGTGTAACTGCTGGCCTCAGTCCAGGGCTACAGTCCTCTGCAGACATTTCGCTGTGCCTTCCCACATAGGCCTAATAAGAGACAAGGAGATATGGAGTACAGGCAACCGAGGGAGAGCCTGTACCAGAGCAAACGCTGCTGCAGGTCAGTGTTGACCCTCACCTCTGTGGGGAAAGGTGAGACAGCCTCCCACACTCCTCTCTGAGACAGATGATGAACACACAGCACCTGCACTAGAATGAGCCAAACCTAACAACACTGCTACTTCTGAAAAGGCCAACTTCCTCCAGGCATAGAGCCTCACATAAACGCATCATAGATAAGTGGGTGATCACAAAGCCCGCATCATTTCATCACACTGGGGGCAGGAAAATGGAGAAGCAAGTCAGACAAAGTCGAGAAAATTCAGAGCTTAACTAAATCCCAAAGGAAAGAGATCTCTTTCTCTGTTGCCAAAGAATCACAGCTCTGGCCAGCGCCGCGGCTCACTAGGCTAATCCTCCGCCTTGCAGCGCCGGCACACCAGGTTCTAGTCCCGGTCGGGGTGCCGGATTCTGTCCCGGTCGCTCCTCTTCCAGGCCAGCTCTCTGCTGTGGCCAGGGAGTGCAGTGGAGGATGGCCCAAGTGCTTGGGCCCTGCCCCCCATGGGAGACCAGGAGAAGTACCTGGCTCCTGCCATCGGATCAGCGCGGTGTGCCGGCCGCAGCGTGCGTGGGCCGCGGCGGCCATTGGAGGGTGAACCAACGGCAAAGGAAGGCCTTTCTCTCTGTCTCTCTCTCTCACTGTCCACTCTGCCTGCCAAAAAAAAAAAAAAAAAGAATCACAGCTCGACCCAGAAATATATATTTTAGGTAATACCTTTAAGCGTGTATTTTAAAAGATTGCAGCTTTCCAAGCATGTAGACAAATCCTACCACTAAAATGAACCCATTCTTGGTGATCCCACCAGACAAGAGCCCTGATCACTGGATAAGGATCCATCCCTCCAGTCTTTCCCCAGGGGAAATTGTCAGCAATTTCCCCTCAGTGGTGGAAAACAGAGGAGATAATAGTTTTCATGCATATGTCACCGTAAGCACATCTGCCAGGCAATGTGGTTCTCAGGCAGGCCAAGCACCTGACACATGCTATGCAGATCTCCTCTCCTTGTCCCTTGCCTATGCTACCACACAGTTATGAGGGGCTTCCATAATGTCACGAAAATGGGAAATTAAAAGATAACTTCAGTGGTGGGCATTCAGCACAATGATTAAGATGCCCATGTCACATATTGGAGGACCTGGGTTCAAGTCCCAGCTCTGCTTCTAATTTCAGCTTCCTGCTAATGTGCGCCCTGGGAGGCAGCAGGTAAAGGCTCCAGTATTTGGGTTCCTTCCATCTACATAGGACACCTGGATTGAGTTCTATACTCTTAGCTTCACTTGGCCGGGAAATATGGTTGCAGGCATTTGGGGAACAAACTAGCAAATGAGAACTTTCTCTCTTCTCTCCCTCTTCCTCTTTATTCCTTTCAAATAAATGAAAAAAGTAAATTTTTATACCTTTATAAGGTTCATTTTATTTATTTGAAAGGCAGAGTTACAGGGGGTGGGGTGGCGCAGAAAAAGAGAGGTCTTCTATCCGCTGGTTCACTAGCCAAATGACCACAATAGCCAGGGCTGGGCTAGGCCAAAGCCAGGAAGCTGGAATTCTGTCTTGGTCTCCCACATGTTTGGCAGAGGACCAAGCACTTGGGCCATCTTCTGTTGCTCCCCCACTAGCGGAGGAACGACACCAGACCCTGCGCTGTTTTCTTTGCCCGGCCCTTACCGGGTTTGCTGTGGCCTCCCCGCCTCCGCGGAGGGGCGGCACCCCCGCCGCTTTCCCCCTTCTGCAGAGGAGTGGCACACCGCCGGCCGGCTCTCTCAGGGGTTGCTCAAATGTTCCTCAGACGTTCTTCCTGCATGTTGTCTCTCTCATCCTTTATAGTCCTCTTCCACCAATCCCAACTCTCTCCCCACGTGCTGAGCACGCTGCTCTCCTCTAATCAGGAGCAGGATCAGCTCCTGCAGCTTGTTAGTCGAATTGGTGAGGCAGCAGTGTAGAAGTTGTTTACTCTCTCTCAGCGCCATATGATGGGAGATCAGATGCATAGAGTTAGTCCTGGTTCCAGTAATTTAGTCTAGTCTCAGTTTTTCCCCACAATCTTCTGCTGCTTTCCCAGGCATATTAGCAGGGACTTGGATTGGAAGTAGAGCAGGCAGGGCTCAAACTGAAGCTCAGATACAGGATGCTGGCTTCATAGGTGGTGGCTTAACCCAGCATCCGACAATACTTGCCCTAGATAAGTTTGCAGTAAGAAAAATTTGTGAAATCCATGTATAGTTATTTATTCCATAGTATACATTTTCCATACAGTCTTTGAAGACTCCTTTTGTATATGGATTTCAAAAATGTTTACATCCCAGTCATCTTACTTTTAATCCCTTGTTTCTATGATTTTTTTAAAAAACTCTCAATTCTTTCAGTAAATGTTTAGGAAGTTCCTGTTTACCTCATATTAAATATTACTAGTAAAGGTTTCCATGCCTGAAAGACATTGTACATTAAAATGTTTTAAAAGTCCTCTTTCCCGGTTGGGGCTCCGGATCCTGTCCCAGTTGCCCCTCTTCCAGGCCAGCCCTCTGCTGTGGCCAGGGAGTGCAGTGGAGGATGGCCCAGGTGCTTGGGCCCTGCACCCCATGGGAGACCAGGAAAAAGCACCTGGCTCCTGGCTCCTGCCATCGGATCAGCACGGTGCGCCGGCCGCAGCGCGCCGGCCGCGGCGGCCATTGGAGGGTGAACCAATGGCAAAGGAAGACCTTTCTCTCTGTCTCTCTCTCTCACTGTCCACTCTGCCTGTCAAAAAAAAAAAAAAAGTCCTCTTTCATTTTCAAACAATCTGACCAAGACAAGTAAAATGTTAGAATACTTCAAGGAAGATAAACTACAGCTCCCAGTTCTTAAAAAAAAAACTCAGAGGGAACTGTCGCTCCCCCTCTTCGTGGAGGAACGACACAGGACCCTGCGCTGTTCTTTCGTCTGCTCGGCCCTCCCCGGGTTTGCTGCTGGTTCTTCCCGGGTTGGCTACTATCCCTTCCACCTCCGTGGAAGGGCAGTTCCCCCTGGCCACATTCCCCACTTCCGCAGGGGAGCGGCACACCGCCGGCCGGCTTTCTTCGGGGGCTGCACGGGTTCCCTTAAATGTTCCCCATAGATGTTCCCGGTGCATGCCGTCTCTCTCCTCCTTTATAGTCCTCCTCCGCCAATCCCAACTCGGCTGCCCACACGCCGAGTACGCTGCTCTCCAATCAGGAGCAAGTCCTACAGTTAATTGGTTGAACTGGAGGCAGCTGTGCGGAAGCTGTTTACTTCTCTCCCAGCGCCATATTGTGGGAGAGCAGATGCATAGAACAAGTCCCAATTCCAGCAACAGTCTAGTCCGGTTTGCTCCCCACAGGGAACAGTACAAGATGAAACAATTCATAATTTTTGGAGCAGCCTAATTCAAAATAACTCAACTACTATGAAATGTGAAGTTATGTTTCTCCTCCATTTATTAAAGAAAAAGCCCTGTGAAATGAGAGACCTTTGAATTATGAATGAAGAAAGGAGATAGGAGCCAGGAGAAAAAGAACTAAAATAACTTTACCTAAAATGATTCAACATGACTTCTGATATTAGGTGACTAAGATATCTTAAAAATGATATAAATATGCTGTTTTCATTTTTAATGGAAATGTTTTATATGCCACATATTAGAGCAAAAAGCAAAATAAAATTAATGTTTTACTATTTCTAAGTACACTTGGCTCTTAATAAAACATAAAAGATTAAATTTACTTAATTTGTTTTTGTTCCATCTTAATGAATTAAATTTGATCATTTCTTATAGCAATTAATTTATTCAAGAAATCTGCTATTTTAATCCAAGCTCACATCATACTTAATGAACTCCTACTAAAGTTCCAGTAAAAGGCTAAATTTCTAGTCACATTATATAAAAACAAAACAAGTCCAACTTTGCCGCAAACACATAGCCAAGGCAGCTACGAGAGACCCAGCAGGTGAAGGAGAAGTTCACAGGACTTGTGGCCTCTGGTCCGGCACATGAGGAACTTGCAAGTTGTCCCTGGATCCTAACAAGGAAAACGTTGAACAAACTGAAAAGTTAACAACTCTTCTTACACCTGGAAGCGCAGGAGGAGGTCATAGGGCAGTCACTGCCCCCAGATTGGAGAGACAGACAGGAAGAGAAAGAGCAACACAATTCACAGAACAGAAACCCCTGCAGGACGCAGCGACAGCAGGACCGGGCCTCGGTCAAGGAGTCTCTGGAAGTCCAGCACAGACAATCTCAGAGATAAAAACTCCAGGAGTTACGCACACTCGTGTGAGTTTTTCATAGTGAATACCAGGGAAAGACCAACAGAAACACCCTCACGCTCCCACAGGAGGAGGGGAAAGAAACTCCTTAGAGATATCGCCAAGCTTCTGGTTCTTATTAGCAAGACCTGCCCTCAAGAAAAACTCAAAAGACCCAACTATTGGAGTTGTATCAGCACCTGACTGAGCTGGGGGAGGGAAAATATCAAATCCCTGCCTACTTCAAGCTTCCACAGGGGAGAAGAAAAATGCCCAACTCAAACTCCAGCCCACTCTAATCCTCCTGCCCCATGGCAGGACAGAGGAGAGAAGCACTCTTGAAGTTCATTGTCTAGAGGTATGGGCTCAATAAAAGATTGAGACCTAATCTTAACTACAGAACACCTCCCCTACTCCATACCTCCCCCCACGCAACTAAGGTTTCATTCTATGCCCTACATCATGTCTCGCTATCAAGAAAATATTAAAAAGGTATACCGGCAACAACAAAAGTTGAAGAGACAAGAGCAAGCAGCAGAACCTTACTCAGATGTGGTAAGGATGTTGGAATTACCAGACTGGGGGATTTACTATGCTGCTATGAGTTGAATGTTTCTGTCCCCTCCAAAATTCAAGTGTTGGAATTTTAACCCCCAAAGCCACCATGTTGAGGTGTGGGGCTCAGGGAGGGGGGCTGGGGCTGGGGCTCCAACCCCATGAGTGGACTGATGTTGTTATTAAAAGGTGTTGAGTTTTCTCTCTTGTGCCTTCCATCATTTGAAGACACAATAAGATGGCCCTCACCAAACCAGATGCCAGCACCTGACCCTGCACCTGATCCTGCGCTGCCCACCCTCCAGCTCTGTGAGAAAATATATCTGTCTTCTTCATAAATTACCCAGTCTCAAGTATTCCGCCCAGGGCAGCACAGGAAGGGCTAAGACACATGCTGAGGGCTCTAAAGGATAAAGTAGACAGCACGCAAGAACAGATGGACAGTGAAAGCAGGGAGATGGGGATCCTAAGAAAGAATCAAAAAGCAATGCTACAGACCATGAATACTGTGGCATAAATGAAGAGTGCTTTCCCAGGCTCATTTGTAGACTGACACAGCTGAAGATAGAATTTCTGACCTAGGAATTCAGTAGAAACTTCCTTCCAAAACAGAAAAAAAAGGACTGAAGCGAAAAAGGGAACAGAATTTCCAAGTAGCAGGGCAACAACGGAATGTATAGCGTGTGTAATGGGCATTCCAGAAGAAAAAAAGAGAGAAAATGGAACTGGTAAATCTGACACAATAATGACTGACGATTTCTCCAAGTTTATCTCAGACATCAATCCACAGATCAGAATTTTCAGAGAATACCAAGAAAAACAAATGCCACCCTCTCCACCAAAAAGCCACTGCCTATGGCTGTATCATGTTCCAACCGCTAAAAATCAAAGGGAAAAAAAAATCTTTAAAGAAACTATTTTTAAAAACCTCATCAACAGAGGAGCAAAAGTAAAAAATTACACCCAATTCCTCCTCAGAAGCCATGCAAGCAAGAAGAGAATAGAATGTTATATTTAACATATGATAAAAAGTTTTTAAATGAATTCTGTGCCCTAATAAATTATCCTTTAAAAGTGATAGAGAAATAAACAGTTTCTCACACAAACAAAAGGTGAGGAAATTTGCTGCCAGTAGAGCTGTCTTCCAAGAGATGTTACAAGAAGTTCTTTAGAGAGAAGGAGAAAATACATAATTTAAAAGCTCTACACAAAGGAAGAGCATTAGACAAGACATGGTTGAGGGTAAAGTAAAAACCTTTGCTCTTTCCTATTCTTAATTGATCTAACATATTAAAGGTTGTTCAAAATTATACCAGCAACAATTTGTTTGAGTACATATACATACACTTTGTATATTCATTCATGATGGAATGAAAGAAACCAGAGGAAAGAAATTGGGATTATTTTGTTATTGTATGGTACTTGTGCAATGCATGAAGTACCATAAGTACAATGTTGTTGTTAGGAAGGGGATTTGGGTTAGTTGTATATGGATATTGCAAACTCTAAGGCAACTCCCCAAAAAGGTTTAAAAGTGAGATATTCTATGAAATGACAGAAAAATGAAATCATAGAAAATACTCAATTAAAACCACAAGGCACAAAAGGAGTGGAAATAAAAATAGCAACAAAGAATAAGGATAACAAATAGAAAGCAATGACAAATATGGAATATATTAATCTAAATATATTAATAGTTTAAATATACCAGTTAAGAAACAGATTATCAGAGTAGATCAAAAAAAAACAAGACCCAACTACAAGTTGCTCACCCAAGATCCACATTACAAATGAAGACAAAGAGGGGAGGTCTTCAAAAAGTTAATGGAAAATGTGTATTATGAAAAACTACTCATGGATTACAAAAGTGTTTGGACCACAATAAATTTATCTTTTCATTCTATTTTCCCATGAACACTTTGAAGTATACTCATGTGGATGAGAGGTAATGGGAAAAAGAAAAGATATACCATGCTAACATTAGTCAAAAAAGGCAAAATAGCTGTATTAATTTTTCATACAGGCAAAGTAGACTCCAAGAGAAGTTATCAGGGATAAGGAAGAGCATTACACAATAATATTCATAACTGGATCAATAGTCCAAGAAGACATAACAATCTTTAGTGTGCACACACCTTCAGAGCAAAGCATCAAAATATGTGAAGGAAAAACAAACAGAACCGCAAGGAGAAATAGATGACTCCACTATTACAGTGGGAGACTTGAGCACCCCTTCACCAGAAATGGACAGATCCAGCAGACAGAAACTCAATAAGGATATAATCTTACTCAATAACACCACCAGCTACTAGATAGTCACCAGCTGCTAGCCTTTTTAACCTAATAACAACATTATTTTCAAGCTCACATGAAAGATTCTCCAAGACAGGCCACACTCTGGGCCATGAAACATATCTCAACAGTTCTGTTTTTTAAATCATACACTATCTGCTCTCAGACCACAATGGGATTAAACTAGAAAACAGAAAGTTAACTGGAAAATCTCAAATATTTAGAGAGTCAACAACACACCTTTAAACAATATGTGGGTGAAAAAGGACATCTTGGGAGAAATTTCAAACTATTTTCAACTTAATGTAAACAAAACATAGAACTTAAAAAATGTATGTTATAGCAGTGCTTAAAGCAAGAATTACAGCATTAAATGCACATATTAGAAAAGAATAGGGCCGGCTCTATGGCTCACCTGGTTAATCCTCCACCTGCAGTGCTGGCATCCCATATGGGCACCTGTTCTAGTTCCGGTTGCTCCTCTTCTAGTCCAGCTCTCTGCTGTGGCCTGGGAAGGCAGTGGAGGATGCCCCAAGTGCTTGGGCCCTGCACCTGCATGGGAGACCAGGAGGAGGCGCCTGGCTCCTGGCTTCGGATCAGCACAGCGCCAGCCATAGTGGCCTTTTGGGGGGTGAACCAATGGAAGGAAGACCTTTCTGACTCCCTCTCTCATTATCTAACTCTATCTGTCAAATAAAAAAAGAAGAAGAAGAAAAGAATAAAGTTTTAAAATCAATAATCTCAAGTTTCCAGTTTAAGAAACTATTTTTAAAAAAAGCAAATTGAATCCAAAATAAACAGAAAAAGGAAATAAAAATTACAGCAGAAATCAATGAAATGAAAATAGGAAATCAATAGAGAAAATCAGTGCAATTAAAAACTGATTCTTATTAAAGGTCAGTAGAGTGTTTAAGTCTCTAGCCAGGCTAAGAAAAAAAGAGGGAAGATATAAATGTCTAATATCAGAAATGAAAGAGGGGACATCACCATAGATCCCACAGACATTAAAACAATAATAGAGATACATTATGTACAACTTTGTTCCCACAAATTTGAGAGATGAAATGGACCAACTGCTTGAAAAAAAAATCTTCCAGAATTCACCCAAAGGGAGAAAGATCACTTAAATGGGTGTGTTTGTATATATATATTATATATATACATATATATACATATATATACACATTATATATATATTATATATATACATATATATACACATTATATATATAATCTATATATATTATATATATATATATAATTAAATCAGTATTAATAACCTTCCAAAAGAAAAAACATCAATCTCAGATGAGTTCATGATGATGAATTCAATCAAACAAAACAAGAATTCACACCAATTCTCTGCAGCCTCTTCTAGAACACAGAAGTACAGAAAATAATTCCTAACACATGAACAAGCACAGAACTACCTAAACACCAAAACTGGACAAAGATATTACAAAAAAAATCACAAACTGTGGCAAAAAAAAAAAAAAAACTGCTATCTGTCATGAACATTGATGCAAAAATCTTCAACAAAGTATTAGGAAATTGAATCCAAGCATGTGTAAAAAGAATTATACGCCATGGCAAGGTTAGATTTTTTTCCCAAGTATGTAAGGCTGGTTCACATTCAAAAATCAATTAATGTAATCCACCTCATCCACTGGTTAAAGAAGAAAAAGTACATGACCATAGAAAGAGATACTATTTAACATCGATTCATGATAAATATTCTCAGCAAAATAGAAAGGGGGAAACTTTCTCATCTTGATAAACAACATCTATAAACATTCTACAGCTAACATATTTGTGAGAAATTAGAAAATTTCTTTCTATGATCAAGAACAAAGGAAAAATATGCCCTTCGGTGACTCCTGTCAACCTCATGCCGGAAGTCATACCTACTAATAAAATAAGAAAGGAAATAGAGGATATAACAATTGGGAAGAAATAAATAAATCTGTCTTTATTCCCTGCTGACATGGTTGTCTTTGTAAAAAGAAAATGTGAAGGAATCAACAAAAACTCCCAAAACGTATAAGAAATTCTAAGGGGGAAAGGAGAAGTACAGATAATGAGTAGTATGGGTTTAAAGGAAAGCACTAAGAGACCACTTACAGGTGGGGATAGAGCACTTATGGGTTGGGAAAGATCATTTGTAGGTTGGGATAGATTTTTTTTTTTGACAGGCAGAGTGGACAGTGAGAGAGAGAGAGACAGAGAGAAAGGTCTTCCTTTGCCATTGGTTCACCCTCCAATGGCCGCCGCACTGCGGCCGGCGCACAGTGCTGATCCGAAGCCGGGAGCCAGGTGCTTCTCCTGGTCTCCCATGGGGTGCAGGGCCCAAGCACTTGGACCATCCTCCACTGCACTCCCTGGCCACAGCAGAGAGCTGGCCTGGAAGAGGGGCAACTGGGACAGAATCCAGCGCCCCAACCGGGACTAGAACCCAGTGTGCCGGCACCGCAAGGCGGAGGATTAGCCTATTGAGCCGCGGCGCCAGCCAGGATGGATCTCTTGAGGATTGGAATAGACCACTTGTTGGTTGGGATAAAACACTTGTAGCTTGGTATCGACATTTATGGGTTGGAATAAACACTTATGGGTTGGCTTTGCCACAGAAGCTGTATGGATTGTCCTGGGACACATCTAGTGTCAGCAAGTGGATCCAGGTGACAAAACATCCACACCTGCCCTTGGTATGCCCTTCCCCTCCAGGGGAATTACCTAGGGAAAAGTGAGCAGGTGTTGAAGTTGGAAAAATCAGAGCCAAGGCCAAAATCGATGTACCTCAAATAATAACTAGGGGCTCTGGGTGAGCTGAAGACTCTGGAGGTGTTAGAACCAGAAAGCAGGGGTCAGAGGCAACATCTGAGGAAGGAAACCCTGGAAGAGGCGTGGGGACTTCACTGGAGAGGAAAGTCACTCATCCCACAAACACTTCATGAGCTCCAACCTCTCTGCCTGGGAGGAGCTAATGTGCACCAGCATTCTTTCTCCAGTCAAAGATGTGCAACCAAAGTTCCTATTTATAGAAAGAGGGCAGGCTGGGCACCACCCCCTCAAGATGTGAGCAATCTCTGGTAATCGGCCAGCTGGCCCGTCTCCATCTGAGGGGCCGTGTGCCGGAGCTTTCTTCATAAATCCTCGAAATGCAATTTGGTCCTCACTCCGCAGAGTTCTCACACTCAGCCGACCAGAGAGATGAGGGTAAAAGATCCTCGTGTGTACTCCAGAGAAGGACTGGGGGGGAAGAATCAGCAGCTCCGGAAGCGTCATAGCCCTGCCACCACCCCACGTCCCCGGGGGCACAGGCTCTTGGTGGGGGTGGGGGACACACATGATGTGTCGCTTAATTCCAAGTTCACAAATCTATGATCTTTTCCTCCGTTATCTACTGCACACTGCACACCATAGGCGACAGGACTGGCAGAGCCTCTGCCCGCCGTGTCACCTCAGCAGGTTCTGGATCTCTGGGTGTCAGCAAAAAAAAAAAAAAAAAAAAAGTTACTTTTCCATTCAGGATGAAATCACAAGGTATTTTCAAAGCACATGTCATCTCAAAAAATTATGCTTAGGCAGGATTTTTCACATAAATAATTCTCTACTGGGCAATTTATCAGAGGTTGCTTTTTTCTTTCTCCCTTTTTTAAAAGTTGTCTTAGTATGTGTGTGTGTGTGTTTAAATTAAATGTATAAACCTTAAAATCTCATCTCCAATAATAGGCTTGCTAAGAGAGAGCACCGAACAGTCTTTTTCTAGTATTCTTAAATGATTATAATTTATCATGTAGGTTCTTGATTCAGTAGATAGAAAAGTTTTAACCTCTTTCAGTAACATGCACTACTCGAGGCAGATTATGTTTGTAAGTAGGTGAAAATAATCTCTTAGCTAATTCACTCTATCTCCTCTTTACATTTCTATTTTGATTTTCATGAAGCCACACGCTTTTCACTTTGGGTTACTAAGAACTTCTTGACTCAGAACCATTGGTTCAGAGCTTAACAAATTAAAAAAAAGGTTTTAATTTTGTTTTAGTATAATTATTAAGACAACATAAGAACATTGCAGAAAAGTTATAGAAAAATGTCCTATTGAGCTCTGCCTTCTAATACAACTAATGTGCTTTTTAGAATATTTCGTTCTAGTATTTCCCATATGTAAATATTTTATTATAATTATAGTAATTTTTAAGTTATCTCAGTTTTTATGCTCTAGGAGATTTCTAGTAGCAGCACTCCTTCTTCCTAACACCAGTCTGTCACTACCGAAACCAAGCCTAGAGAACAGATGCCCTTCCTTTAGGTAGAGAAGCACGGTAGCTCCGGTGGCTCTGGTGGATTTGACATCCGCATCTTCTTGGAGAGAAATCTGCCCACACGGAACACAATGAGGTATCCCAAAAGGAACCCTGGCGAAGTAGCATGGGACCAGATTCAGGGAGGGGAGAGGGAATTTGAAGGCTAGGGAAGAGGAATTTAGACTTGCTGATGTGAAAACCACACAAAGCCACCATTCTGGCCCAGCGTGTGAGCTTTGGAAAGGTGTGGATGGCAGATGCATAAGGCACAGTAGAGGAAGAGAAAGGACCCAGGTAGGAGCTAACTCCTTGGCTGAAGGCTGCAGACATGAACACGGAGAAGAAAACGACTTGAGACATTTAAAGCTATCAAGTGACAGCCCAACAGGAAGGATTTACTTACACCTGAGGAAAAAATGATTCAGAGTCAAATTCACTCCCAGTCCCCATCCCAAGAAGCTGGCTCCTACTGACCCTTGCACCAGAGCCCCACAGATGGAGAAGCCACTGTTTGTGGATGGCTGAGTCATGGGAGCTCCTGAAGGGGCCACAGGCACTGGAGCCAGTGGGTGGGGGCCACCACGCTTCTAAAGCAGGAACCTGAACCACATTGTCATATTCTTCCTCCTCCTCCCAATTGCACGGCACTAGCCAACTCCACACCCAGGCCCCTTCCAGCTCCTGTGTGGCCAAGAAAACAAACTGCGTGGAGCACTCTTGGCCCCTTGCAGGTACATAGGAGTATCTGGCCCCAAGAACTCAATATAGAGCAGAAGAGTGAGGGCCAGGGTAGGACAGGGCAGGGGAGGAGAAGAGGGAGTACAGTCAGAAGACTCCACTGAGTCTTGGGACTGTGGTTGCCTCTGATGCCTAGAAGAGCAGGGGTTTGTCTTGCTATCTACTGTTTGACCCCACCCCCTTCAGGTGTGCACCTGTGTGAACAGCCCAGGGTTGGACAGATATGTGTCTCCAGGGTGATTCCCACACAGCACCCAATACACCTGCTGACATCCATCTGGTCTCTTCCCAGAGTCTTTAGGGTGAATTTGAGGCTCAGCCTGACACAAGAACATCTAATTCAGCACACAGACATGCTCCTCATTATCTATCAGCTTAAACACTTAAAATTCAGAGTCCACATTTAAATTGGTGTCACAGAAATTCTTTGTCTGTTCTAAAAAAATTGAACCAAAGAAGTTAAGATTTAAGATTCCACTTGGGATGCATGCATCCCATAGCAGAGAGCTTGGGGTCACTTCTGATTCCTGTTTCCTGTTAATACACACCCCAGGAGGCAGGAGGTGATGGCTCAGGTACTGTGTCTCTGCCACTCACATAGGAGACCTGCATTGAGTTCCAGGCTCCTGGCTTCCACCTGACCCAGCCCTGGCTCTTGCAGGCATTTGGGAAGTAAACCAGCAGATGGGATAATTACTCTCTCTCTTCTCTCTCTATAAATTAAATAAATAAATGAATGAATAAAATTTGAAGTTGCATCATCTGGCAACAGTGGACCTAATTTGTAGGTGCAACATTTGGTCAGAACAGAGCAGTGCTGGTCTGCTTCTCCCTCAAGAGTCTCAGCTTCTAGGATCTTCTGCTACCAAGACCAAGGACGACTGCCTATTAGTTCATGCTCTGGCTGATGTTTTTCTTAAAATAGCTCTGAGATGTATTTCTTGTACTCACGTCTGTAGAAAGAGCAAAACATGAAAGATTAAGAGAGCCCGTATTTCAGGAAAATGAAGATAGTCCTACATGTTCAGCATTCGGCATTAGCAGCAGGTGTTTCTGTGCTGAAGGCAAGTGCTCTCGGGCTCAAGTGCTCATGGTGTCTGGATTCTGTGCCGCTCCATGTCGTGTGGCTCCCTGGCTAAGTGCGTCCCTCCAGGTAGTATGCTAGGTGATGTACATGGGGCTGCAGGAAGCTCAAAGGTATTGCTCATTTTTTTTTTAGGAATTTCAAGGTCTCTTTGATGTGCTCAACTTTTTCTTAGAACTCATCTCTGAATTCCAAATAATGCTCATTTCTTTACAAATACGAAACTAGCCTTCATTGTCCAGAAAAATTAATAGAACTAATATGGAGAATGACCCTTCTATCTAAAAAGGCATTCTGTGAAAAAGTAGGTAGTAAAAAGTGATCTGGAATTTAAAGGGCTAGCAACCTATGAATACAAGTATACAGAAAGAAAACAAAAAACATTAAAATAAATTAAAAAGGGGAAATTGAAAGAAACACTTTGAAAAGCTATCAAATACAAAAGCAGCTATAATAAGATTCTTCATAAAGATCAAGTGTCTTATTATTTAGTATGATGAGTGCTACGCAAAATGTAATGGTAAGTTTTACCAAAGTCAAACATGTAACCTAGTAATTCTCAACATGATGCATAGCTGTTTTTTGAGCTGGCACAATAATTTTTCCACAACTTGGAGAGTAGCTCAGGGCCACAGTATCATTAGTATTGTGACTTCCAGGCTGACGATGCAGAGTCCAGAATGCTCAGATGCGACCAGAGACTACTTCAACGCCACTGCTTCCAGCAGAGTTAATGAAATTAAGTTTCTGACATGACTGCGGCATTTTATTAAAATGTTTTCCACTTTTTATCTGACAATCTACCAGATAAACAGATCATTCAACATAAGCAAATTTTGTTCTTAAACTTGCTGGCTCCGAGTCTGCCCACACTACTAGTTTTCAGCCATGTTGCAAATAACACCAAAATGGCCAGCTCAACTCCTGGTCAGTTCAGTAAAACACCCAATTCTCTGTCCTGACACTGCAGTTGTTGAACCAAATCAACCTAACTAACCCACTGTTCCATGTGGCTTCACGTGCGTTCAGCGTTAGTGCCTCAAAAGCATGTCAGGTGCTGCGATTAAAATCTATCCCAGTGTGGGTGTTTGGCACCATGGTTAAGACGCAACTTAAGATGCCTGTATCACAATGCTTGGGTCTGCTCCTGAGTCCAGCTTCCTGATGGTGTGCGACCCAGGAGGCAGCACCTTAAGTACTTGGGTCCCTACCACCCACTTGGGAGACCTGGATGGAGTTTCCAGTTCCTGGCTTCAGCCTGGCTCAGCCCAGCCATTGCAAGCACTTGGGGAGTGAACCAGCAGATGGAAGAGCTCTCTCTCGCTCTTGCTCTCTCCCTCTCTCTCTCTCTCTTTCCCTCTCCTTCTCTCTCCCTCTCCTTTCCCCTCCCCACCTCGTTCTCCCTTTAAAATAAATAAAAATTATAAAAATAAATGAAGAAATTCTATGCCTAATAAACCTAGGCATGGGCTTCCATTGCCTATAAGCTCAGTCCAAATCTGTAGAGGGAGAATTGGAATTACAAACAAAAGCAAGGCATGATGCTAGACATCTAAATAAAGGACGGGCCTCACGCCCCGGTGATGTGCTGATATGTTCACCACCTGGGCATGGCAGGGAAGGGGACTGGGCTTTGCCCATTTCTGTCTGCTGAGGAGCTGGGCGGGCCTGTGTCCTCCTCCATTCTTGAGCTGACTCACGCTCTGTGCATGAGCAGGGAGCCCAGGGCAGGTGCATAGCCAACAGGCTGAAGGGTGTCTCTGATTGTTAGTCCCTGGCACTGATTCAACTCTGGCCTGTGGTTCTAAAGACCCGAAAGATGGAGGAAATGCGGGAAGGCAACAAGCACAATTAAGAAGCAGCCGAAGGTCATTTTCAGGACCACTCCCCTACACAGCCCCAGAATGAGCCTCCTAAGAGGCCTGGGACATTGCACAGTCCCCCAAACTGTTCTCCCCCCAGCCTCCCTTCCACCACCTCTCAGTCCCAGCAGAACTTCTTTGACAATGGGGATTAATGTGGACACCTTCCTTCCCACTTCCTGCTTTGGGTTGCATTGTGTGCACACTTTGGTGTAACTCCTGGTTGATAAGCCACAGGGGTTGAGAAATAATTCTCACTTCCACAATGCCTCACACACACAAATATCTGTTGAATGAATGAAAGAGTGGATAATCTCATCTCCTGCCCTGAGACGAGAAGGAAAATCACACCTGCTGGGGAGCAGCTATCCAGACCAGACACAATCTCTGCTGTCACCCATCTCCCTTAATAGCCCCACTCCCTTGGGGCACTGCTGCCCTGCAGAGGAGGACATCAGGACTCAGTAAGACTCCGGCTTTGCCCTCCCTACTTGCTCTGCCTGGAATGCTCTGAGGACACGTCTCCAGGCTGGATCCTTCTCACCACTCAACCCAATACCAAGGTCATCTTCTTAAAGCGGTCTTTCGTGACCACTCAATTCGCAAAGAGCCCTCCTCTACCTACCCCATCACCCTGAGATACTTCTCACTTTTCATCACATACATGGCATTCATTCATTGACTTTCTCAAATTAAATTGTTGGTTTGTATCTCCCCTCCCCTTACCTAAGCCCCATCAAACAGGATTCTGCTCATGGCTGCATTCTCAGTACCAAGATGTATGTCTCAACATAGCAGGTGCTCATTAAGGGTTTGCATGTAAACTAAGGTGTGACGGAGGGAGTAAATGGATATGTGACAATGGGGGGAGGAAGAGAACAAGATGCTCAACTGGGAAACTCCAGGGCAAAACTGAAAATTAGCGCAGTCTGGTTCCAACGCTGTGCTCTTTCCACCTCTGCAGTGACTTCTCTATCACTAATCCTAAGACTCACTGGGGTATTTAATAAAATATTGAATCAGATTCCCAGGTACTACCCCCAGAGATTCTGACTCAATAGGGCCCTTGCTCTGTATGCTAGTAACATGAGTGATCTCTGTGTTCAGGCAAATGTAGAGAACACTGTACTATATCACACCATGTTTTGTTGCATCCGGACAGCCAGAAGATGGGCATAGGAGGTCATTCCTCACGTTGTGCCTCATTTGAAGCCACCAGCCTGCAGACATCCAATCCTCTTCCCCTCCTCATCAGAGACTCACTCAGTGTTTATGGAGCTCCTAGGAAGAGGCAGGCATTGGCTGAGGAGTTTGAGTCATATCAGTACCCAGGGAAGACAGGCTCTCTGCCAGTAAATAGGGTGCTAGTACTGGGTGGAACTTGAGGTGCCTGTGATGGGGAATAGCAGACATATTGCTTAGAACGAAGTCAAAAGCTGGCCTGAGACCTGAAAGCAGAGAACAAGCCAGCCTGGCAAAGAGCCAGAGGGAATGGAATCCTGGCAGAGAGCAGCAAGTACAATATCCCTGAGAGAGAAGGGAGATGGCATGTGCAGGGCAGGGAAGTAGCCATGTGGCCAAGGCACCATGTGCCAGAGTGCCATGGGCTGAGCTCACCGCAGATCACCAGGACCACCTCGGGATGCCTGGCAAACTGCAGTAAGCTGAGGAGCTAGGATTTCACTCTGAGTACAAGGAGGTGGCGTTGGACATTGGTATCTAATGAAACCAACATGGTCAGACTCATGATCCTCCTGGCTACAGCACGAAGAAGAAACTGAGGGGTTGAAAGGGAGGAGACATGGAGGAGGGCACCATAGTTGCAGGCATGAGACGACAGGGGTAGATCAGTTAGCCCTGGCTGTCACACAAACTGCCCCAGACATGGAGCTTGGAAGCACAACTGCTGACTAGTAGATTTCTACAGGTCAGCAGTTTGGACTGGATGCAGTCAAGCAGTTCTCATCCCAGCTGAGTGTGCTGTGTATCTGTGGTCAACTGCCAGCCACCCAGGCTGGAAAAGATGAGGGAGACTGAGCCACAGCCTCTCCTTGTCTGACTGCTCACAGTATGAACATTGCCAAGCTCCAGAAGTGCCTGAGAGAGCAAGGCCCGAAAGTGGTAGCTGCCAGGTCCCTTCATAATCCTGTTTGCTGTTGTCCCACCGGCCAAACCCAGTCACAGGCCAAGCCCTGACTCAGTGGGAGGCAACTGCTCAAGGGTGTAGATATAGGGAGGCATGGGAACAGCGGAGGCCACGATTGTGACTTTCTTCATGTGCCCTGGACCACGATGGACGAAGAGAAAGGGATGAGGAGAAGTAGATGGAATTGCAGTATATTTAAGAAGAGCCGGCAGGGCCAGACCAGGTCATTGAGAGTGGAGAATGAGAGAAAGAAGGTGCAATGGAACATGTCTGTGCAGACTTGGACAACAACCTGCTCATGAGTGGGAGGTAAGGGAAGCCTAATACTGATCCTTTTCCCATCCTGTCTCTACAACTGTGTACAACAACAACTCTCAAAATTTTTAGTTTCAAACTCTTAAACCTTATTGAGGCCCCCAAAGAATTTTTATTCAGGTACATTAAATCAATAGATATTGAATATATTAGAAATGTAAGCTGAGAATTTTTAGCTATTTATTTCTTCATTTTAAAAAACAGCAATAAATCCATTAAGTATTTTCATAAACAACATAATTGTATGAAAAGTAGCTATTTTCTAGAGCAAAAGTGGTGACAAGAATGGCATTGTATAATAGCTTTGCAAATATCTTTACTTTCTGGATAAATTTTCATTTCTGCTTCTGTATTTAACCTGCAGAAATATTTATTTTGGTTGATATAAATAAAGAAAATGTGGTCCTGACAAAGATTTGTAGTTGGAAAAGGGCAGAGTATGTCATAGCCTTCTCACTATTGGCCCAAACTCAACAAGCAGTAATTTCTTGAGGATTAGTGATGCTATGGAATCTCAAGTCATCTTGATGAACTTCTCCCTACGTGGTTATATTAAAATCCATTCATCTGTTCTTCACTTTGAATAGATCTTTTATTGAAGCACTGATTCTTTGGAAAACATTGGTTCATTAATTTATGCAAATCTTCCAATTATTGATATACCTAACATAATAGCCAAAAACCCCACGTGCATTAATATCGCCACCAATCTCCCCCAAAAATATATTTAAGCACTGGAAGCTGTCATGCTCATAGTCGTGGCAACAAGTTTTTCAAAATTCTAATTTGTGCTTGAAAGCTCAGATTTTATCATTGGCAGCAAATACTGTCAGTTGTTTTCCTAAAAGTGACAGGCTCCCTTCATTCATCTTTATAAGGAAACGTCTGCCAAATACCCAAGCCTGAATAACCAGTTTGTTTGTTAGACATCTTCAAGTTAAAAAAAAAATAGTGTTCCATGAAAAAAAAAAAAATACCTAGTTCTGCTCACAACTCGATCATGCAAATGCCTTCCCCTGAGACAACTGTGCTGTGTGGCAAAAGCAGTTCACGTCTCCTTCTCCCTTTTTCACCCAGAGCATTAAAAAGATGTGCACTCAAGGGCTAAGGTTTAACACAATTAATAATTTTTACTGCTGTATCAAGGACGTTCTTAGGTGAAACTGGCATTGCTTTCTGCTTAGGTTTTTTTTTTTTTTTTTTTTTTTTTTTTTTTTAATCTTTGACTCTGAGTGCTTGGTGGTAAGGAATACCCTGAATATTAGCACAGTTTGGGGCCATGGCCTTGATTCATGCTAAGGCTCCAGTAATTTTGTCCCATCACTGCTTTTGAGCCATCAGGATGAATGTTAATATGGTGAAAAAGGCAAATGACATCAACTGTTCTGATAAAAACCACTTTGCTCCCACCAATTACTCTGCCCCGCCCCAACTTCAATGGTTGTAAGGGAATCCCACTTTGAAAACCAACACATTCAGCACAAATTTACATAGACAAAATCTATAGACGAACATAAAAGGATTTACATCCACAGGTTTTGCTTTCCTCTCAACGCCCCATGATGCATGTGCAAGAGAGAGTGTCAACCTCCAGAGCACGCTATGAAGAGCAATCATTCATTTGACAGGGCCTGGGCACATCCATCTAAGTACTTTCTTGCATAACAGGGGTGTAACAAAGGTGAAAAGATAGGCATCCCAGAGGCAAAGACCAGGGGTCAGTTTTGGAGCGCCACGGGCCTAGGTACAGGTGAAACCCCATGCTGTGCTGAAGCCCGCAAAGGGAGGTGGAATGTGAGAATTATCAGAATGCGCTGGGTTTAGGTAAGGAAGCCTCTTGGAAGCCAAATTGTGAAGGGGAGCAAAGGATGAATAGAAAAGAGGAAAGGCCCTTCCCACAGGAATTACTGTGGAAGCAGAGACACAACCTCTCATAGCAGAAAGGAGGAAGGTCATGTTTTTTTTTGTTTTTTTGTTTTTTTGTTTTTTTGGTTTTTTTTTTTGACAGGCAGAGTGGACAGTGAGAGAGAGAGACAGAGAGAAAGGTCTTCCTTTGCCGTTGGTTCACCCTCCAATGGCCGCCGCGGCTGGCGCGCTGCGGCCGGCGCACCGTGCTGATCCGATGGCAGGAGCCAGGAGCCAGGTGCTTTTCCTGGTCGCCTATGGGAGTGTCTGGGTTCGAGTCCTAGCTGTGCGTCCAATTCCAGCTTCCTGCTAATATGCACCCTTGGAAGCAGCAGGTGATGGTGCACATACTTAGGACTGTGACACCCACATGGGCATCTGGGTTGAGTTCCAGCCTCCTGGATTTGGCCTGGCCCAGCTCCAGCTATTGTGGGCATTCGAAGTGAACCAACAGATGAAGTCTCTGTGTGTGTGTGTGTGTGTGTGTGTGTCCATATGTCTGTCTCTGTATCTCTCTACCTTTCAAATAGAGTAACAATGTTAACATGCACATTTCAGAATGAACCCCAACTTG